>NC_138312.1:56932500-56935000 GCF_965601325.2 Salmo salar | reverse complement strand
TGTGTGTGTGTGTGTGTGTGTGTGTGTGTGTGTGTGTGTGTGTGTGTGTGTGTGTGCGTGTGTGTGTGTGTCTGTAAAATTCCTCCCGTCTGAATGCTAATATAAGCAGCAGCAGCAGTGCTACAAAAAGGGCCTGTGTTGGTCTGTGTTGGTCTGTGTTGGTCTTTTGTACTGAAGGAACCTGGAGGAGGTTTATGTATGTTGTTAAATGAGTGGACAGAGGTTGTTGTTAAATGAGGTTGCTTCTTACTCATTCAAAGACCTCTCTGTTTACATGGGAAATAGAAAGAAAATGAATGGAAATTTCCACGCTGAGGTGTTTTTTTGAGGGGGATGACGGGGTAATTTAAACCACAGTATGTCCACTATAACTGTCAATTCCCCCTAGGAGAGGTGGGGGGGTGAAGTCAGGCGCAGGAGACCACATATGCAAGAGAAGAGAGTTTATTCCTGAGTCCAAACAAAATGAACAGGCACAGGACCAGAATAAGTAGTCCACAGTAATAGGTCCGGAACGCAGTCCAGAAAGTACGCCTGTCCACTAATGTCAAAGAAAATACAACGCAACCTGAAACCACGACAGGTAAAACAAAACAATCCCCTAAGAACCCAAACTGGTAGGGCGAGAATAAATAACCCAGTAATGAACCTAAACTCAAAACAGGTGCAACACAAGACAGACAAAACCAAACGAAAAAGAAAAGGGATCGGTGGCAGCTAGTAGACCGGCGGCGACGACCGCCGAGCGGACAGGGAGAGGAGCCACCTTCAGTGGAAGTCATGTCAGAGATTATTATACACATAAGATGTACACATAAGATGTCTTGCATCATGAGTAAGGATATATACAGTTGAAGTCGGAAGTTTACATAAACCAGTCCCTCCTGCAGCAAAGCACCTCCACAACATGATGCTGCCACCCCTGTGCTTCACGGTTGGGATGGTGATCTTCGGCTTGCAAGGCTCCCCCTTTTTCCTCCAAACATAACGATGGTCATTATGGCCAAAGATCTATTTTTGTTTCATCAGACCAGAGGACATTTCTCCAAAAAGTACGATCTTTGTCCCCATGTGAAATTTGCAAACCGTAGTCTGGCTTTTTTATGGTGGTTTTGGAGCAGTGGCTTCTTCCTTGCTGAGCAGCCTTTCAGGTTATGTCGATATAGGACTCGTTTTACTTTGGATATAGATACTTTTGTACCTGTTTCCTCCAGCATCTTCAGAAGGGCCTTTGCTGTTGTTCTGGGATTGATTTGCACTCTTCGCACCAAAGTACGTTCATCACTAGGAGACAGAATGCGTCTCCTTCCTGAGGGGTATGATGGCTGCATGGTCCCATGGTGTTTATACTTGCATACTATTGTTTGTACAGATGAATGTGGTACCTTCAGGCGTTTGGAAATTTCCCCCGAGGATGAACTAGACTTGTGGAGATCTACAATTTTTTTTCTGAGGTCTTGGCTGATTTCTTTTGATTTTCCCATGATGTCAAGCAAATAGGCACTGAGTTTGAAGGTAGGCCTTGAAATACATCCACAGGTACACCTCCAATTGACTCAAATGATGTCAATTAGCTTATCGGAAGCTTCTGAAGCCATGACAGCAAGCTGTTTAAAGGCACCGTCGAATTAGTGTTTGTAAACTTCTGAACCACTGGAATTTTGAAACAGTGAATTAAGTGAAATATGTGAAATAATCTGTCTGTAAACAATTGTTGGAAAAATTACTTGTGTCATGCACAATGTAGATGTCCTAACCAACTTGCCAAAACTATAGTTTGTTAACAAGAAATTTGTGGAGTGGTTGAAAATCGAGTTTTAATGACTCCGTGTAAACTTCCGACTTCAACTGTATTTGACCATTGTTACTGATCAAAACCTTAGAAAAACCTTGACAAAGTATAGGCTCAGTGAGCACAACCTTGCCATTGAGAAGGGTAGACACAGGAACACCTGGCTTCCTGTAGAGGAAAGGCTGTGCAACCACTGCACAGCAACAGAACCTGAGACAGAGCTGCATTTCCTGACAAACTGTCAAAAATATAAAACAATTAGAGAGTGTCATTTCCCCAAATTTGAAACCCTTATTCAAGGTTTGAAAGACCTCTCTGATGAGGATAGGCTACCCGTCCTGTTGGGGGAGGACGCAGAGAGCTGTGGGTTGGCAGTGCACTACATTGCTGCCTGCCATAAGATGAGGGACAGTGTCTGACAGATCAATCAACCTGCACATGTCCTCTACTGTATGCTTATTGTTATTGTTCAATGTATGGTTATTTTGACCCTTGGTTATTGTTGTTACTGTTGTCCCGTTGACAGTTTTGATTCTTATTATTTTCATATTGTAAATATCCAAAGTAAGCTTTGGCAATATGTACATTGTTACGGCATGCCAATAATATAAATTCAATTGAATTCAATTGAGGGGTGGGGGGGGGACACAGAGAGAGAGGGAGACAGACAGACAGACAGACAGACAGACAGACAGACAGACAGACAGA
>NC_138312.1:56907500-56930000 GCF_965601325.2 Salmo salar | reverse complement strand
TTTTTATAGAACTAACATGAATATATTTTATAGAACTAACATTATTAATATATTTTATAGAACTAACATTGTTAATATATTTTATAGAATTAACATTATTAATATATTTTATAGAACTAACATTATTAATATATTTTATAGAACTAACATTATTAATATGTTTTATAGAACTAACATGAATACGTTTTATAGAATTAACATTATTAATATATTTTATAGAACTAACATTATTAATATATTTTATAGAATTAACAGTATTAATATATTTTATAGAACTGATATTAATATATTTTATAGAACTAACATTATTAATAAGTTGTATAGAACTAACATGAATACATTTTATAGAATTAACATTATTAATATATTTATAGAACTAACATTATTAATATATTTTATAGAACTAACATTTTTTATATATTTTATAGAACTAACATTATTAATATATTTTATAGAACTAACATTATTAATATATTTATAGAACTAACATGAATATGTTTTATAGAACTTCTTAGTATTCATATGGTGTAGTATTGTCTGTTTCCTCTCCCACTATGTCTGCTGGAACTATGGGAATATGAGAATGACATATATTCTTTGAAAAGTAAACCTCTACTACGGTAAACAACACTTTTTGGAATAGCTATATGACATCTTTTTAAAAGGGTTGACTTTCCCAGAGTCAGAGACCAGTTTTTATTTAACTAGGCAAGTCAGTTAACCTCTCTTGGGGAGGTGGGACGCTAGAAAAAAATCTGAGCGCCAAATTCAAAACCACAAAATGTCATAATTCAAAGTTCTCAAACATATGACTATTTTACACCATTTTAAAGATACGCGTCTCCTTAATGTAACCACATTGTCCAATTTCAAAAAGGCTTTACGGCGAAAGCATAAAGTTAGATTATGTTAGGACAGTTCCAACACAAGAAAAACCACACAGCCATTTTCCTAGCAAGGACAGGCATCACAAAAACCAGAAAACCAGCTAAAATTATGCACTAACCTTTGACGATCTTCATCAAATGACACTCCTAGGACATCATGTTACACAATACATGCATTTTTTGTTCGATCAAGTTGATATTTATATCCAAAAACAGCCTTTTACATTGGCGCGTGATGTTCAGAAAATATTTTGCCTCCAATACTACCGGTGAATCAGCACTACAATTAACAAAAATACTCATAATAAACATTGATAAAATATTAAACTGTTATTCAAAGAATTATAGATGAACATCTCCTTTATGTGTGACAGATTTCACTGTGACAGATTTCAAAAAAGCTTCACGGGGGAAAGCACACATTGCAATAATCTGAGTACTGCGCTCAGAAAAAGACATCAAGCAATACAGATACCTGCCATTTTGGAGTAATCTAAAATCATAAATAGCATTAGAAATATTCACTTACCTTTGATCTTCATCAGAAGGCACTTCCAGGTATCCCAGGTCCACAATAAATGTTGTTTTGTTCGATAAAGTCCATAATTTATGTCCAAATAGCTCCTTGTTGTTTGTGCGTTCAGTAAGCTACTCCAAGTGTAGGAAGCGCGGCCAAAATGCCACGACGAAAAGTCAAAAAAGTTATATTTACGTTCATTCAAACATGTCAAACGTTGTCTAGCATCAATCTTTAGGGCCTTTTTAACTTAGAACTTCAATAATATTCCAACCGGACGATTCCAATGTCTTGAAAAACGTTTTGGAACACAGCTACCCCTCACGTGAACTCGCGCCAATGAACTCATGTGCTTTCCTGAGTCAACAACTTCCAACTTCCTTTGTTGGCTCTCTGTTCACCATAGACGCCTCAAACAACTTTCTAAAGACTGTTGACATCTAGTGGAAGCCTTAGGAAGTGCAAAATGAACCCTAAGTCACTGTGTGTTAGATAGGCAATCACTTGAAAAAACTACAGCCTCAGATCCTCCACTTCCTGGTTGGATTTATTTCTCAGGTTTTTGCCTGCCATATAAGTTCTGTTATACTCACAGACATCATTCAAACAGTTTTAGAAAATTCAGGGTGTGTTCTATCCAAATCTACTAATAACATGCATATTCTAGTTCCTGGGCCCGAGTAGAAGGCCGTTTAATTTGAGTACGTTTTTCATCCAGCTGTGAATATACTGCCCCCTACCCAAGAGAGGTTAAGAACAGATTCTTATTTTCAATGACAGCCTAGGAACAGTGGGTTAACTGCCTGTTCAGGGGCAGAACAACAGCTTTGTACCTTGTCAGCTCAGGGCTTTGAACTTGCAACCTTTTGGTTACTAGTCCAATGCTCTAACCACTAGGCTACCCTGCCATTTGAGTACTCTACACTTAGAGAAGTACTCTCCTCTTCTTGTACAGTGGTGGAACAACACTTCCTGTGATCAGTGTGCTAGCATCCTGGCAGTACTTCTGACATACCATCCTCCTAATTACTGTGATAATCAACTCTGCCTTCACAGAGAGGAGGGAGGTGAGGAGAGGAGAGGAGAGGAGAGGAGAGGAGAGGAGAGGAGAGGAGAGGAGAGGAGAGGAGAGGGAGAGGAGAGGAGAGGAGAGGAGAGGAGAGGAGAGGAGAGGAGAGGAGAGGAGAGGAGGAAAGTAGTTTCCTCTCTGACAGGAGGAGAGGACAGGACAGGGGAGAGGAGAGGACAGGAGGAGAGGAGAGGACAGGGGGAGAGGAGAGGACGGGAGGAGAGGACGGGAGGAGAGGAGAGGAGAGGAGAGGACAGGACAGGACAGGACAGGACAGGACAGGACAGGACAGGTAGACAGGAGAGGATAGGAGGAAAGTAGTTTCCTCTGCCTTCTCCTATCCCAGATCTCTGTCAGGCCCAGACGTGACGTGATTTAACTCACCGAAGATGGTGCTGCAGGTTGTTTAATTCAAACAGAAGGAGTTACGTCATCAGCTAATTGCTAACCTGGAATCAATCACCAGAGAGTCACCTTGTAAACAAACTAAAATACCAACATTTATCGTAGTAAATGTTGGTTGAGGTAAATTAAATATCCACTTTAGACTGCAGTGGGAATACTGCTGTAAGTGTGGTTCAATCCTGGAAACCCAGGCTCTTTCCTGGAAACCCAGGCTCTTTCCTAGAAACCCAGGCTCTTTCCTGGAAACCCAGGCTCATTCCTGGAAACCCAGGCTCATTCCTGGAAACCCAGGCTATTTCCTGGAAACCCAGGCTCTTTCCTGGAAACCCAGGCTCTTTCCTGGAAACCCAGGCTCATTCCTGGAAACCCAGGCTCTTTCCTGGAAACCCAGGCTCTTTCCTAGAAACCCAGGCTCTTTCCTGGAAACCCAGGCTCATTCCTGGAAACCCAGGCTCATTCCTGGAAACCCAGGCTATTTCCTGGAAACCCAGGCTCTTTCCTGGAAACCCAGGCTCTTTCCTGGAAACCCAGGCTCATTCCTGGAAACCCAGGCTCTTTCCTGGAAACCCAGGCTCATTCCTGGAAACCCAGGCTATTTCCTGGAAACCCAGGCTCTTTCCTGGAAACCCAGGCTCTTTCCTGGAAACCCAGGCTCTTTCCTGGAAACCCAGGCTCATTCCTGGAAACCCAGGCTCTTTCCTGGAAACCCGGCTCTCTCCTGGAAACCCAGGCTCTTTCATGTTAACATCAAACCTCCTGGGCTGCATTTCATTCAATTTCCTCTGCTTTCAGTCACTCTGTTCCCTTCACTGATCTAATGAGGAAACTAGGTGGCTGGTGGAGCTATTGCTCTTATACTTACCCAGTGAACAAGGAAAGAAGGAGTATCTTCTTGGAAGGAAACTCAGCCCAAAATCCTGGTGCCTTGAACAGTAGCTTGGTGTCTGGGCCTTTAGGGGAGTGACTGAGGGAAGAGAGAAGGGGGAAGGGCACATCTTCCTGGAATGAAACCCAGGCCAGGACTGCCAGGGGGGGTCCTATGTAGACTGTGTGTCCTCTAGGATCAATCCCCCTGACACACACACACACACACACACACACACACACACACACACACACACACACACACACACACACACACACACACACACACACACACACACACACACACACACACGCCCCAGTCTGTGTGTGTTCCTTCAGTAGAGTGCTTACCTCATGCATGACTGATCTATGGCAACTCTCAAGGGGACAGCTCAGCTCCTGGAGGACACATGGACATCAGTCCTACTTGTGTGGTGTGTGTGTGTGTGTGTGTGGTGTGTGTGTGTGTGTGTGTGTGTGTGTGTGTGGTGTGTGTGTGTGTGTGTGTGTGGTGTGTGTGCATGCTTGCGTGCGTGTGCCCCTGCGTGTGCGCCTACGTTTCGTGTGTGTGTGTGTGTGTGTGTGTGTGTGTGTGTGTGTAAATCTTAACTCCATCCCATCTGAAAGCATTTCAATAATTAATTTCACTGTATGACAGAGTAGCGGTCTGTGGGCCGTGGCTGCTAATAGAAATTCCTTTGTGCTGTGTAACTGCAGCGCTCTGAAGGACACACACAACCACACTTAGAACTAGAGCTGACCCCATTTAGTCGACTGGGCCATTGTTTGGTTGATTTTTTAGTCGAGTGGTGGGCTCCCGAGTCTAAGGCACTGCATCTCAGTGCTAGAGGCATCACTACAGACCCTGGTTCGGTTCCAGGCTGTATCAGAACCGGCCGTGATTGGGAGTCCCATAGGGCGACGCACAATTGGCACTCCATTGTCGTCCGGGTTTAGCCGGTGTAGGCTGTCATTGTAAATAAGAAGTTGTTCTTAACTGACTTGCCTAGTTAAATAAAGGTTAAATTAAATTTAAAAAATGAATATAAAAAAATGATGGCACACCAGACGCCTGTCTGATTCACGCTGATTCACGCCTGTCTGATTCACGCCTGTCTGATTCACGCCTGTCTGATTCACGCCTTTCTGATTGACGCCACTCTGATTCATGCCTGTCTGATTCACGCCTGTCTGATTCACGCCTGTCTGATTCACCCCTGTCTGATTCACGTCTGTCTGATTCACGCCTGTCTGGGGATGCCACAACAGTATCAACAGTAGTACATTTAACGTTTATTCTCATTATTTCTAATCTACAATGTTTGTTTGGTTATGGTTATTTCTGTTCATGCATTCAATATATTATTATTATTACAGTCTTACCGTTGTCATTGTATGTTTGGCTTATTTCATTCCATTTACGACTTGTCAATTTATTCATTGTCTTTTGTTTGGAGCGCTCCTGTCAATCTTGAGTACGGACACTCACCTGATTACTCATAGAAGTAGCCCTAGGTTACCTGGCCTGATTACACATAGAAGTAGCCCTAGGCTACCTGGCCTGATTACACATAGAACTAGCCCTAGGCTACCTGGCCTGATTACACATAGAAGTAGCCCTAGGCTACCTGGCCTGATTACACATAGAAGTAGCCCTAGGCTACCTGGCCTGATTACACATAGAAGTAGCCCTAGGCTACCTGGCCTGATTACTCATAGAAGTAGCCCTAGGCTACCTGGCCTGATTACACATAGAAGTAGCCCTAGGCTACCTGGCCTGATTACTCATAGAAGTAGCCCTAGGCTACCTGGCCTGATTACACATAGAAGTAGCCCTAGGCTACCTGGCCTGATTACTCATAGAAGTAGCTCTAGGCTACCTGGCCTGAATACACATAGAAGAAGCCCTAGGCTACCTGGCCTGATTACACATAGAAGTAGCCCTAGGCTACCTGGCCTGATTACTCATAGAAGTAGCCCTAGGCTACCTGGCCTGATTACACATAGAAGTAGCCCTAGGCTACCTGGCCTGATTACACATAGAAGTAGCCCTAGGCTACCTGGCCTGATTACTCATAGAAGTAGCCCTAGGCTACCTGGCCTGATTACACATAGAAGTATCCCTAGGCTACCTTGCCTGCGCGCAAATCTAGGCCTATAAATGTTCCCATTTGGGGATCTGATACTGTTTATGATTGTCTTGGATAACCACTCAGAATGAAAGGGGAAAACATGTCATGTCTGATCCGGTGGAAACCTCATAAAATAGGTCTACCTGATTACTTCTTGTTCCTTGGGCAAATAGCCTACAGCGGTGTCTGTCTGTCCAGAGCTCACTGGCACAAGAACCTCTGAGGGTCCAGAATATTTTATACAATGTTGCACGCTTGCTGGCAGGAGCTTCAGGCAGGACCAAGTTAATAGTTGATATAATGTTTTAAGTTCCTTGCAGACAGGCCATGTGTAGCCAATGTGATTTATACAATATTTATTTGTAATCTGTATATTTTTTCACCTGCATGCCGCAATGTTTTTATTTGTAACTTTTTTCACATATTTGCAATGGTAATAGAAGTTACTTTTATGTTTGTATCATTTTCATTTAGATAATGTTAATCACATTACATTAATTTTGAGATATGAAGACTTTATTAGAAATTAAATGAAACTGTTCCACGAAAATGTGCGTATGAAATGTGATATAACTGGCACGCAGATCAGTAGAATTGGTTGGATAACTTGGCACTCCAAATGGAAAAGATTGCCGACCACTGGTGTAGCCTATTACCAGCAGCTTCAGGAGGGTAATGGCAGAATCAGCGAAGGCCAGCAGCAGGAAGAGCAGGCTCAGGAACAGGTTTATTTATTCTGGTTAGGCTATATTGATCTCTGGTTCCCTCTTACGTCATTTGTGTGTCTTCTTTTTGTAATCGCTGAGCTTAAAGCATCAGACAAGCTCAATGGCCTACATATAGTTGATTTTATTCAAACATAGGCTGCATCTATATTTGGAAAAATGCACGTTTAGACATTTCGACCGATCAAAGAAAGGACAAAAGTACAGACGGCTCTCGGTCGACCAATATTTTTTTGGGGTCGTGGAAAGCCCTACTTAGGACACACATTCACACACTCAGGATACACACACACCTACACACACACATACACACTCTCAGCACACACACTCAGCACCCACACAAATCACACACAAACACTCTACCTTCACCCTTCCTCGAGTAATGAGGGGGGGGGGGGTTAATTGTATAGAGATACCTCCTGTCTTCAGACACATATGGAGATACCTCCTGTCTTCAGACACATATGGAGATACCTCCTGTCTTCAGACACATATAGAGATACCTCCTGTCTTCAGACGCATATAGAGATACCTCCTGTCTTCAGACGCATATAGAGATACCTCCTGTCTTCAGATGCATATAGAGATTCCTCCTGTCTTCAGACGCATATAGAGATTCCTCCTGTCTTCAGACGCATATAGAGATACCTCCTGTCTTCAGACGCATATAGAGATACCTCCTGTCTTCCTTAAAGCATGTTTTATATTTATTCGATGTATTATTTAACCTTTATTTAACCTTTATTTAACTAGGCAAGTCAGTTAAGAACAAATTATTTTTTACAGTGACGACCTACCCCGTGCCAAACCCGGAATACGCCTGGCCAATTGTGAGTCTCCCTATGGTAACAGCCATATTATCCACATTAAACAAAGGTGACTATTAGGATTGTAGGGTTGTGGCACTCTGACCACAGCCTTGGTAGATCACTTTCACACTATTAGTGTGTCACGAGCGGAATGAACAGTTTAAGGAGTGAGTCAAACGCAGGAGACTGAGGTCCGTTGGAACAATCTTAATTTAATAAATCCATGGGTAAGTTTCACATACGGCTGGGAGCATAACAGTCAGAAAAATGGACAAAAAGAAGCTCCGTTCAAAAAGCAGACGGGGCGCAGCCCGGCAACCCTAATGCCTAGATAATATAAGTAACACCACACGTAACAACGAACAATCCCACACAAATCCTAGCTAAACACAGACAGACTAAATAACCCCCCCACTAATGACAAAACACAAAACAGGTGCAAACAAAAACCAGACATAACTAATAGACACTGAAACACAGATCGGTAGCAGCTAGTAGGCCGGCGACGACGACCGCCGAGCGCCGCTCGACCGAGGAGAGGCGCCCCCTTCTGTGGATGTTGTGACATAGTGGATCCCTTTCACGCTATTGGTGAAACCCTTTCACGCTATTGGTGGATCCCTTTCACACTATTGGTCGATCACTTTCACACTATTGGTGGATCCCTTTCACACTACTGGTGGATCCCTTTCACACTATTGGTGGATCCCTTTCACACTATTGGTGGATCCCTTTCACACTATTGGTGGATCCCTTTCACGCTACTGGTGGATCCCTTTCACACTACTGGTGGATCCCTTTCACACTACTGGTGGATCCCTTTCACACTATTGGTGGATCCCTTTCACACTATTGGTGGATTCCTTTCACACTATTGGTGGATCCCTTTCACACTATTGGTGGATTCCTTTCACACTATTGGTAGAGCCCTTTCACACAGTCGTGCTTAATATTTTCCTTTCTAGCTGACGGATGATACATAACCCGGCAAGTAACCGTAGTAACCTTAGTGTAGTGTAGACAGGGAAATGTGCCAGAGACTGCCTGGCTGGACTGACTAACTGACTGTGGAGCATGCAGAGGGGAGGGGGGAGGAGAGGAGCGGGGAGAGGAGAGGAGAGGAGAGGAGAGGAGAGGAGAGGAGAGGAGAGGAGAGGAGAGGAGAGGAGAGGAGAGGGAGAGAGGAGAGGAGAGGAAAGGAGAGGAGATGAGAGCGGGGAGGGGGGAGGGGGGCAGGAGAGCAGAGGGGAGAGTAGAGGAGAGGGGAAGAGGAGAAAAGAAAACAAAAAGAAGAGGGGAGGAGAGGAGAGGTTCGAAGAGGAGAGGAGAGGGGAGATCTGTGAGGCCTTGACAGGCAGGGTGTGCGGCCGTGCGTGATACATGAACTGTGCACGCTATGCTTCAGGGACAAACAGAAAACAACACAGCCCTATGCAAATGGTGCCGGTGGGCTGGAGCAGGAGCGATGGTTTAGAGAGTGTAATGGGCGAGGGATGGAGGGTTCCATATGTATGTTGATACTAGTGGCGTTGCTACTTTACCCTTCATACTATGGTGTTACTAAGGCTGTTAATAACCTGTTACTAGGGCTGTTTCTAGGGCTGTTATTAGGGCTGTTAATGGGGCTGTTACTAGGTCTATTACTAAGGCTGTTTTAGGCTGTTACTAGAGCTGTTACTAGGGCTGTTACTAGGACTGTTACTAGGGCTGTTACTAGGGCTGTTACTGGGGCTGTTATTAGGGCTGTTACTAGGGATGTTACTAGGGCTGTTGCTAGGACTGTTACTAGGGCTGTTACTAGGGCTGTTACTGGGGCTGTTACTAGGACTGTTATTAGGACTGTTACTAGGACTGTTACTAGGGCTGTTACTAGGGCTGTTACTAGGGCTGTTACTGGGGCTGTTACTAGGACTGTTATTAGGACTGTTACTAGGACTGTTACTAGGGCTGTTAATAGGGCTGTCACTAGGGCTGTCAATAGGGCTGTTACTAGGACTGTTACTAGGGCTGTTACTTAGGCTGTTACCAGGGCTGTTACTAGGCTGTTAATAGGGCTGTTAATAGGCTGTTACGAGGGCTGTTACTAGGTCTGTTACTAGGGCTGTTACTTAGGCTGTTACCAGGGCTGTTACTAGGCTGTTACTAGAGCTGTTACTAGGGCTGTTACTAGGGCTGTTACTAGGGCTGTTACTGGGGCTGTTATTAGGGCTGTTACTAGGGATGTTACTAGGGCTGTTACTGGGGCTGTTACTAGGACTGTTATTAGGACTGTTACTAGGACTGTTACTAGGGCTGTTAATAGGGCTGTCACTAGGGCTGTCAATAGGGCTGTTACTAGGACTGTTACTAGGGCTGTTACTTAGGCTGTTACCAGGGCTGTTACTAGGCTGTTAATAGGGCTGTTAATAGGCTGTTACGAGGGCTGTTACTAGGTCTGTTACTAGGGCTGTTACTTAGGCTGTTACCAGGGCTGTTACTAGGCTGTTACTAGAGCTGTTACTAGGGCTGTTACTAGGGCTGTTACTAGGGCTGTTACTGGGGCTGTTATTAGGGCTGTTACTAGGGATGTTACTAGGGCTGTTGCTAGGACTGTTACTAGGGCTGTTACTAGGGCTGTTACTGGGGCTGTTACTAGGACTGTTATTAGGACTGTTACTAGGACTGTCACTAGGGCTGTTACTAGAGCTGTTACTAGGGCTGTTACTGGGGCTGTTACTAGGACTGTTATTAGGACTGTTACTAGGACTGTTACTAGGGCTGTTAATAGGGCTGTCACTAGGGCTGTCAATAGGGCTGTTACTAGGACTGTTACTAGGGCTGTTACTTAGGCTGTTACCCGGTCTGTTACTAGGCTGTTAATAGGGCTGTTAATAGGCTGTTACGAGGGCTGTTACTAGGTCTGTTACTAGGGCTGTTACTTAGGCTGTTACCAGGGCTGTTACTAGGCTGTTACTAGAGCTGTTACTAGGGCTGTTACTAGGACTGTTACTAGGGCTGTTACTAGGGCTGTTACTTAGGCTGTTACCAGGGCTGTTACTAGGCTGTTACGAGGACTGTTATTAGGACTGTTACTAGGACTGTTATTAGGACTGTTACTAGGACTGTTATTAGGACTGTTACTAGGACTGTTACTAGGGCTGTTACTAGGGAGGTTACTAGGGCTGTTATTAGGGCTGTTATTAGGGCTGTTACTAGGCTGTTACGAGGGCTGTTACTAGGCTGTTACGAGGACTGTTATTAGGACTGTTACTAGGACTGTTACTAGGGATGTTACTAGGGCTGTTACTAGGGAGGTTACTAGGGCTGTTATTAGGGCTGTTACTAGGCTGTTATTCGGGCTGTTGCTAGGGATGTTACTAGGACTGTTACTAGGGCTGTTAATAGGGCTGTCACTAGGGCTGTTAATAGGGCTGTTACTAGGGCTGTTACTCGGGCTGTTACTTAGGTTGTTACCAGGGCTGTTACTAGGACTGTTACTCGGGCTGTTACTAGGACTGTTACTCGGGCTGTTACTAGGACTGTTACTCGGGCTGTTACTTAGGCTGTTACGAGGGCTGTTACTAGGACTGTTACTCGGGCTGTTACTAGGACTGTTACTCGGGCTGTTACTAGGACTGTTACTCGGGCTGTTACTTAGGCTGTTACCAGGGCTGTTACTAGGACTGTTACTCGGGCTGTTACTAGGACTGTTACTCGGGCTGTTACTTAGGCTGTTACCAGGGCTGTTACTAGGCTGTTACTAGGCTGTTACTAGGCTGTTAATAGGGCTGTTAATAGGCTGTTACAAGGGCTGTTACTAGGACTGTTATTAGGACTGTTACTAGGGATGTTACCAGGGCTGTTACCAGTGAAATGCTTACTTACCAACAGTGCAATTAAAAAAATAAAAAGGTATTAGGTGAACAATAGGTAAGTAAAGAAATAAAAACAACAGTAAAAAGACAGTGAAAGATAACAGTAGCGAGGCTTTAACAGTAGCGAGGCTACATACAGACACCAGTTAGTCAGGCTGATTGAGGTAGTATGTACATGTAGATATGATTAAAGTGACACTGTCCTACTCTGTAGAATTAGAGAGGGGTGAGAGGATAATTACTCAACATGTATTTCTGATAAACCCCTAGAAAACCATGTGACCAAGGTTTGGTCCTGTGTGCCAGCTAGCATCACATTTGTGACCTACTTTCAAGCAGAACTGTGTTTTGGGGAAGTGTGTGTGTGTGTGTGTGTGTGTGTGTGTGTGTGTGTGTGTGTGTGTGTGTGTGTGTGTGTGTGTGTGTGTGTGTGTGTGTGTGTGTGTGTATGTATATGTGTGTTTCCCAGCAGCAGAATATTACCCTGTAAACACAAACACACACACACTCTCACACACTCCCTCCTCCCACAGCTGCAGTTCCTCAGGCATGACAATTGAGTCTCTAATTACTGTAACCATGCTTCTGGCAGACAGGCAGTCTTAGGCTGACACACACACACACACACACACACACACACACACACACACACACACACACACACACACACACACACACCACACCACACCACAGGAGGTTAGTGGTATCTTAAGTAGGGAGGACAGGCTCGTGGTAATGACTGGAGCAGAATCAGTGGAATGGTATCAAATACATCAAACACATGGTTTCCTTGTGTTTGATGCCGTTCAATTTGCTCTGGTCCAGCCGTTATTATGAGCCGTCCTCCCCTCACCAGCCTCCACTGACACACACAGTATCTTAGCTGAGACACGAAGACGAATGTCTAAATGTTTCTCACCAGACAGATGCGAAGAGGATGAGTCATACAGACACATACAGAGATGTCGTTTTTTGCTTTTCTGCCATGTGTGTGATGACTGTCTGCAGGGGCTTTTAAGCGTCTACCAGGCGAGTGGCATGTTCAAGCCAGAAGCTGATTTAATGCTCACTTAAGCTTTTGACAGATTCTCAATTAAGTTTTTTAAATTAGAGTGCTGATTTGCTGTGCTAGCTCCTGATACTTGGCAATCATATTACTGTTCACAGTCTTGATTGGACCTTTTGTGTTGCACAGCCTATATATATATATATATATATATACGTAGATGGTTAAATCCTCCGTCCAACGCGGGTTTGGGCCAGGAGCAGGGAGGGGTTCCTGAGGGTGAGCTGGTGGAAGTTCCGGCTGGCTGTGGCTCCACGACTGGAGCGGGAGTCTCCTAAACTATGGCTAGTCAAGGCTCTGGCTGAGAGGGTGTACAGACCTTGGTGTGGTGGACTGTGCACTCTGGAGTTGTCTTCATCTGCTGGGGAGCTATGCCGCTCTGGAGAGCAGAAGCGGACCGGATTCTTCCGTGCCTCTGGCCCGGGGTGACCTAGAGGGACATCGGTCGGGAAAGCAGCTGGGCCACCTCACTGTGGAAGTCCCAACGGTCCCATGGAGGAAGCGAATGCACTGGCCAGGGAGGCCTGAAGTAGAGTCTGTTAGGGGAGTTGCTGGGCCGACTCTGAGAGGTATGAAGTAGAGTCTGTTAGGGGAGTAGCTGGGCCGACTCTGAGAGGTATGAAGTAGAGTCTGTTAGGGGAGTAGCTGGGCCGACTCTGAGAGGTATGAAGTAGAGTCTGTTAGGGGAGTAGCTGGGCCGACTCTGAGAGGTATGAAGTAGAGTCTCTTAGGGGAGTAGCTGGGCCGACTCTGAGAGGTATAAAGTAGAGTCTGTTAGGGGAGTAGCTGGGCCGACTCTGAGAGGTATGAAGTAGAGTCTGTTAGGGGAGTAGCTGGGCCGACTCTGAGAGGTATGAAGTAGAGTCTCTTAGGGGAGTAGCTGGGCCGACTCTGAGAGGTATAAAGTAGAGTCTGTTAGGGGAGTAGCTGGGCCGACTCTGAGAGGTATGAAGTAGAGTCTGTTAGGGGAGTAGCTGGGCCGACTCTGAGAGGTATGAAGTAGAGTCTGTTTGGGGAGTTGCACACACACACACACACACACACCCTAGAAGAAGTCTTTGTGATTCTATAAGGAAAGGAAAATATATGTACATATTAACAGCTGTAAAGCAGCTATACAATTAGCACCTTAGACTACATAGCCTAGATAGCATATCACTGCAGACACATATTCACACAGCTACAGATAGGATGGCAACGTCTTGGCGGAGAGAGAGTCTAATTACTGCTGCCAGTCACGACTTGTGACCTTTTCTCTCCAGCCAGCTAGAGATCTTATGTAATAGGCCGTAAATCAAGTGTGTATGTGGAAGTACACCAGGCCATCTAGAATCATCTTCTACTGGCTTCACTTTTCTTGCACGTAACACAGACTCGAACAGTAGCATTAGCATGCACATAATAACAGCTACGAATATGCAATTATTACAGTAGCTGGCAATTCTCTACTTAGACAATAGTATGCATTACCTTAACAGGTAAGCAATGCTAACCGCTGGCGACAGAAAACTAAGTTACATATTTAACAAGATAACCAACGCTAGCAAGGTTTCCGTAGCATGTATTGATCATCAGAAACTATCCCCAACAATACAAGGCACAAACACTTCTAGAAAAAACACTGAAAACTTGGTCCCCAGCCAAACTTGGCATCCTCATTGGCCAAAGACGATAACCACTCTGAGCTAGAGAGGGAGGGTCCAGAGTCCACATGTCCACATGTCCATGAAACCTGGCAGTGATTATAGAGGTGAGAAGGGGATAAATCACACTAACGGGACTGTGAGGAAAGTCACATGCACAGGCATGGCCTTTTTTACACATTGTGTTCCTTGTTCGTTGTTCCCATCGTTATGTAGAAGTGTTTGAAAAGATAGACTCTGGGTACAATGAGCTAAACTGTGTTGTTAACAACGACCTGTTTCTCTAACAACGACCTGTTTCTCAGACAATGACCTGTTTCTCTAACAATGACCTCTTTTCTCAAATAATGACCTGTTTCTCTAACAACGACACATTTCTCTGACAATGAACCACTACTCGAACAATGACCTGTTTCTCTAACAATGACCTGTTTCTCTAACAATTACCTGTTTCTCAGACAACAACCTGTTTCTCAGACAACGACCTGTTTCTCAGACAATGACCTGTTTCTCTAACAATTACCTGTTTCTCAGACAACAACCTGTTTCTCAGACAACGACCTGTTTCTCAGACAATGACCTGTTTCTCTAACAATGACCTGTTTCTCTAACAACTACACATTTCTCTAACAATGAACTGCTACTAACAACAACCTGTTTCTCAAACAATTACATGTTTCTCCGACAATGAACCGCTACTCTAACAATGACCTGTTTCTCTAACAACAACCTGTTTCTCTGAAAATGACCTGTTTCTCTAACAACGACCTGTTTCTCAAACAACAACCTGTTTCTCTGAAAATGACCTGTTTCTCTAACAACAACCTGTTTCTCTGAAAATGACCTGTTTCTCTAACAAAAACCTGTTTCTCTGAAAATGACCTGTTTCTCTAACAACGACCGGTTTCTCTAACAATGACATGTTTCTCTAACAATGACCTGTTTCTCTGAAAATGACCTGTTTCTCTAACAACGACAGGTTTCTCTAACAATGACCTGTTTTTCTGAAAATGACCTGTTTCTCTAACAACGACCTGTTTCTCTAACAACAAGCTGTTTCTCTGAAGCTTGTTGCTGACGTACTGTACTGTATATAGCCATTCTTTGGTTTCAGTTGTATCACGTATACGGGTGATACATTTCCTTTTTCAAAAATTATACAATTGTTACGTTTTCTGGGATAACTCAAAATAATAATCAATAACCAATAATCGCTATAATCAAGAATAACAATGTTGTATTGTTAATGTCCCTCTTCCCAGAAAGCTGTGAGCAGAGAGACCCCGCCCCCCATTTCACTCCCTTCAATAATCAATAATCACTATAATCAATAATAACAAAGTGTTGTACTTCCTGTGTGTTCCTACAGAGAGCTGTGAGAAGAGAGAGAACCTCTCCCTTCACCCTGAGAGTCTGTCTGTCTGTCTGCAGAGCATCTTTCATGCGTCTCCTTGTGTCTCAGTCTCACATCAACATGAACTGTGAACAGGACTTTGGAGAGGGGGGCATGAACGTCACCCTTACGCTACGGCTCCTCATGCACGGAAAGGTAGGTCTGTCTGCTTGCCTTAGAGGATGACACACATGTGGCCAGGGGTGGACTTGATCTAGTGGTCTAGTGGTCTAGTGGCTATCTGGAGTGGTCTAGTGGTCTAGTGGCTGTCATGGGTGGTCTAGTGGTCTAGTGGCTGTCTGGGGTGGTCTAGTGGTCTAGTGGCTGTCTGGGGTGGTCTAGTGGCTGTCTGGGGGGGTCTAGTGGTCTAGTGGCTGTCTGGTGTGGTCTAGTGGCTGTCTGGGGTGGTATGGTGGCTGTCTGGGGTGGTCTAGTGGCTGTCTGGGGTGGTATGGTGGCTGTCTGGGGTGGTCTAGTGGCTGTCTGGGGTGGTCTAGTGGCTGTCTGGGGTGGTCTAGTGGCTGTCTGGGGTGGTATGGTGGTCTAGTGGCTGTCTGGGGTGGTCTAGTGGCTGTCTGGGGTGGTCTAGTGGCTGTCTGGGGTGGTCTAGTGGTCTAGTGGCTGTCTGGGGTGGTCTAGTGGCTGTCTGGGGTGGTCTAGTGGTCTAGTGGCTGTCTGGGGTGGTCTAGTGGTCTGGTGGCTGTCTGGGGTGGTCTAGTGGTCTAGTGGCTGTCTGGGGTGGTCTATCTTCTTGTGACTGTCTTAGGTGGTATGGTGGGGTAGTGGCTATCTGGGGTGGTATAGTGGTCTAGTGGTCTAGTGGCTGTCTGGGGTGGTATAGTGGTCTAGTGGCTGTCTGGGGTGGTCTAGTGGCTGTATGGGGTGGTCTAGTGGTCAAGTGACTGTCTTAGGTGGTATGGTGGGGTAGTGGCTGTCTGGGGTGGTCTAGTGGTCTAGTGGCTGTCTGGGGTGGTCTAGTGGTCAAGTGACTGTCTTAGGTGGTATGGTGGGGTAGTGGCTGTCTGGGGTGGTCTATTGTCTAGTGACTGTCTTTGGTAGTATGGTGGTGTAGTGGCATAGTGGTCTACCACCCCAGAGAGCAACTTGACCACTAGATGACTCCTGGCAGGATTAAATCAATATAGTGACATTTTACTTTCTTTCCTTTTGCAGGAAGTTGGCAGCATCATCGGAAAGGTGAGACGCAGTCTCTCTCTCATCCTCTCTCTCTCACCCCTCTAATTCTCTGTCTGTCTGTCTCTGTCTCTCTCTATTTCTCTGTTTCTCATCCTCTCTCTCTGTCTCTCAGCCCTTTAATTCTCTGTCTGTCTGTCTGTCTGTCTGTCTGTCTGTCTGTCTGTCTGTCTGTCTGTCTGTCTGTCTGTCTGTCTGTCTGTCTGTCTGTCTGTCTGTCTGTCTGTCTGTCTGTCTGTCTGTCTGTCTGTCTGTCTGTCTGTCTGTCTGTCTGTCTGTCTGTCTGTCTGTCTGTCTGTCTGTGTCTCTCTCTATTTCTCTCTGTTTCTCATCCTCTCTCTCTCTCTCTCTCAGCCCTTTAATTCTCTGTCTATCTGTCTCTGTCTCTCTCTATTTCTCTCTGTCTCTCATCCTCTCTCTCTCTCTCTCTCTCTCTCTCTCTCTCTCTCTCCCTCTCTCTCTCTCTTCTCCCTCTCCCTCTCCTTTCTCTCACTCTCTCCCTCCCTCCCCCTCTCCCTATGTCATCATCCCTGAGGTCAGTTCTCTCAGATCCTGTTCAGTATTAATCAGTTCCTATGACAGTTCTCTCAGGTCCTGTTCAGTATTAATCAGTTCCTATGACAGTTCTCTCAGGTCCTGTTCAGTATTAATCAGTTCCTATGACAGTTCTCTCAGGTCCTGTTCAGTATTAATCAGTTCCTATGACAGTTCTCTCAGGTCCTGATCAGTATTAATCAGTTCCTATGACAGTTCTCTCAGGTCCTGTTCAGTATTAATCAGTTCCTATGACAGTTCTCTCAGGTCCTGTTCAGTATTAATCAGTTCCTATGACAGTTCTCTCAGGTCCTGTTCAGTATTAATCAGTTCCTATGACAGTTCTCTCAGGTCCTGTTCAGTATTAATCAGTTCCTATGACAGTTCTCTCAGGTCCTGTTCAGTATTAATCAGTTCCTATGACAGTTCTCTCAGGTCCTGTTCAGTATTAATCAGTTCCTATGACAGTTCTCTCAGGTCCTGTTCAGTATTAATCAGTTCCTATGACAGTTCTCTCAGGTCCTGTTCAGTATTAATCAGTTCCTATGACAGTTCTCTCAGGTCCTGATCAGTATTAATCAGTTCCTATGACAGTTCTCTCAGGTCCTGTTCAGTATTAATCAGTTCCTATGACCGTTCCATCAGGTCATATTCCGTAGCATCTCCTCTTTCTTAACACAGTATAATTTTAATGACATTTGAGGAGGAATTATATTATATTAGTGTGATGTCTGGCTCCTGCATCAACATCTAGTTGTACTGTGATCTAGATACTAGAGACTCCAGTTATCGTGAGGTAGTGTACTGTAACACACAGGCACACAGCCAGGCAGTGTACTGTAACACACAGGCATACAGCCAGGCGGTGTACTGTAACACACAGGCACACAGCCAGGCAGTGTACTGTAACACACAGGCATACAGCCAGGCGGTGTACTGTAACACACAGGCACACAGCCAGGCAGTGTACTGTGACACACAGGCATACAGCCAGGCGGTGTACTGTAACACACAGGCACACAGCCAGGCGGTGTACTGTAACACACAGGCACACAGCCAGGCGGTGTACTGTAACACACAGGCACACAGCTAGGCAGTGTACTGTAACACACAGGCATACAGAAAGGCGGTGTACTGTAACTCACAGGCACACAGCCAGGCGGTGTACTGTAACTCACAGGCATACAGCCAGGCGGTGTACTGTAACACACAGGCATACAGCCAGGCGGTGTACTGTAACATACAGGCATACAGCCAGGCGGTGTACTGTAACTCACAGGCATACAGCCAGGCGGTGTACTGTAACACACAGGCATACAGCCAGGCGGTGTACTGTAACACACAGGCATACAGCCAGGCGGTCTACTGTAACACACAGGCATACAGCCAGGCGGTGTACTGTAACTCACAGGCATACAGCCAGGCGGTGTACTGTAACTCACAGGCATACAGCCAGGCGGTGTACTGTAACTCACAGGCATACAGCCAGGCGGTGTACCGTAACACACAGGCATACAGCCAGGCAGTGTACTGTAACACACAGACATACAGCCTGGCGGTGTACTGTAACTCACAGGCATACAGCCAGGCAGTGTACTGTAACACACAGACATACAGCCAGGCAGTGTACTGTAACACACAGGCACACAGCCAGGCGGTGTACTGTAACACACAGGCATACAGTGGCTGTGTGCCCTTGTCTCTGTCCAGGACTACCCAGCAGAGCCAATATAGACATCAGAGGCGTTCTGAGGGCTGACATCCAGCTAACCTGCTGCTAATACACTTTTCTATCACACACACACACACACACACACACACACACACACACACACACACACACACACACACACACACACACACACACAAAGGGCACGGCAGATATCAGACATCAGAGCCAGTCCTGAGGGCTGACCTCCAGCTAACCTGCTGACAATACACCTCTGGGTCTGGGCCAGTCATTTCATCTAGCTGGTTCTCCACTGTAGTAGGAGACAGAATCCAGATCCACAGTAGAACCAGCCTGCCTGCAGACATTAGAGCTTGTCTGGCTCAGGGCTAACCCTGCTGCTATAATAACTCTGACACACGCACACACACACGCACACACACACGCACACAGACACGCACACAGACACACACACAGACACACACACACCATCAGCGGTCAGGAGCAGTCCATTCCATCAACAGCAGTCAGGAACAATCCTATTCCATCTAGAGCAGTCAGGAGCAGTCCATTCCATCAACAGCGGTCAGGAGCAGTCCTATTCCATCAACAGCAGTCAGGAGCAGTCCTATTCCTTCTAGAGAAGTCAGGAGCAGTCCTATTCCATCTAGAGCAGTCAGGAGCAGTCCTATTCCATCTAGAGCAGTCAGGAGCAGTCCTATTCCATCAACAGCAGTCAGGAGCAGGCCTATTCCGTCTAGAGCAGTCAGGAACAATCCTATTCCATCTAGAGCAGTCAGGAGCAGTCCTATTCCATCTAGAGCAGTCAGGAACAATCCTATTCCATCTAGAGCAGTCAGGAGCAGTCCTATTCCATCTAGAGCAGTCAGGAGCAGTCCTATTCCATCAACAGCAGTCAGGAGCAGTCCTATTCCATCAACAGCAGTCAGGAGCAGTCCTTTTCCTTCTAGAGCATTCAGTAGCAGTCTTATTCCATCAACAGCAGTCAGAAGCAGTCAGACCATCTAGAGCAGTCAGGAACAATCCTATTCCATCTAGAGCAGTCAGGAACAATCCTATTCCATCTAGAGCAGTCAGGAGCAGTCCTATTCCATCTACAGCAGTCAGGAGCAGTCCTATTCCATCTACAGCAGTCAGGAGCAGTCCTATTCCATCTAGAACAGACAGGAGCAGTCCTATTCCATCAACAGCCGTCAGGAGCAGTCCTATTCCATCTAGAGCAGTCAGGAGCAGTCCTATTCCATCTAGAACAGTCAGGGGCAGTCCTATTCCATCTAGAGCAGTCAGGATCAGTCCTATTCCATCTAGAGCAGTCAGGAGCAGTCCTATTCCATCAACAGCAGTCAGGAGCAGTCCTATTCCATCAACAGCAGTCAGGAGCAGTCCTATTCCATCTAGAGCAGTCAGGAACAATCCTATTCCATCTAGAGCAGTCAAGAGCAGTCGTATTCCATCAAGAGCAGTCAGGAGCAGTCCTATTCCTTCTAGAGCAGTCAGGAGCAGTCCTATTCCATCAACAGCAGTCAGGAGCAGTCTTATTCCATCAACAGCAGTCAGGAGCAGTCCTATTCCATCTAGAGCAGCCAGGAGCAGTCCAATTCCATCTAGAGCAGTCAAGAGCAGTCCTATTCCATCTACAGCAGTCAGGAGCAGTCCTATTCCATCTAGAACAGACAGGAGCAGTCCTATTCCATCAACAGACGTAAGGAGCAGTCCTATTCCATCTAGATCAGTCCTATTCCATCTAGAGCAGTCAGGAGCAGTCCTATTCCATCTAGAGCAGTCAGGATCAGTCCTATTCCATCTAGAGCAGTCAGGAGCAGTGCTATTCCATCTACAGCAGTCAGGAGCAGTCCTATTCCATCTAGAACAGACAGGAGCAGTCCTATTCCATCAACAGCCGTCAGGAGCAGTCCTATTCCATCTAGAGCAGTCAGGAGCAGTCCTATTCCATCTAGAACAGTCAGGGGCAGTCCTATTCCATCTAGAGCAGTCAGGATCAGTCCTATTCCATCTAGAGCAGTCAGGAGCAGTCCTATTCCATCAACAGCAGTCAGGAGCAGTCCTATTCCATCAACAGCAGTCAGGAGCAGTCCTATTCCTTCTAGAGCAGTCAGTAGCAGTTGTATTCCATCAACAGCAGTCAGGAGCAGTCCTATTCCATCTAGAGCAGTCAGGAACAATCCTATTCCATCTAGAGCAGTCAAGAGCAGTCGTATTCCATCAAGAGCAGTCAGGAGCAGTCCTATTCCTTCTAGAGCAGTCAGGAGCAGTCCTATTCCATCAACAGCAGTCAGGAGCAGTCTTATTCCATCAACAGCAGTCAGGAGCAGTCCTATTCCATCTAGAGCAGCCAGGAGCAGTCCAATTCCATCTAGAGCAGTCAAGAGCAGTCCTATTCCATCTACAGCAGTCAGGAGCAGTCCTATTCCATCTAGAACAGACAGGAGCAGTCCTATTCCATCAACAGACGTCAGGAGCAGTCCTATTCCATCTAGATCAGTCCTATTCCATCTAGAGCAGTCAGGAGCAGTCCTATTCCATCTAGAGCAGTCAAGATCAGTCCTATTCCATCTAGAGCAGTCAGGAGCAGTGCTATTCCATCTACAGCAGTCAGGAGCAGTCCTATTCCATCTAGAACAGACAGGAGCAGTCCTATTCCATCAACAGCCGTCCGTAGCAGTCCTATTCCATCTAGAGCAGTCAGGAGCAGTCCTATTCCATCTAGAACAGTCAGGGGCAGTCCTATTCCATCTAGAGCAGTCAGGATCAGTCCTATTCCATCTAGAGCAGTCAGGAGCAGTCCTATTCCATCAACAGCAGTCAGGAGCAGTCCTATTCCATCAACAGCAGTCAGGAGCAGTCCTATTCCTTCTAGAGCAGTCAGTAGCAGTTGTATTCCATCAACAGCAGTCAGGAGCAGTCCTATTCCATCTAGAGCAGTCAGGAACAATCCTATTCCATCTAGAGCAGTCAAGAGCAGTCGTATTCCATCAAGAGCAGTCAGGAGCAGTCCTATTCCTTCTAGAGCAGTCAGGAGCAGTCCTATTCCATCAACAGCAGTCAGGAGCAGTCTTATTCCATCAACAGCAGTCAGGAGCAGTCCTATTCCATCTAGAGCAGCCAGGAGCAGTCCAATTCCATCTAGAGCAGTCAAGAGCAGTCCTATTCCATCTACAGCAGTCAGGAGCAGTCCTATTCCATCTAGAACAGACAGGAGCAGTCCTATTCCATCAACAGATGTCAGGAGCAGTCCTATTCCATCTAGATCAGTCCTATTCCATCTAGAGCAGTCAGGAGCAGTCCTATTCCATCTAGAGCAGTCAGGATCAGTCCTATTCCATCTAGAGCAGTCAGGAGCAGTGCTATTCCATCAACAGCAGTCAGGAGCAGTCCTATTCCATCAACAGCAGTCAGGAGCAGTCCTATTCCTTCTAGAGCAGTCAGTAGCAGTCCTATTCCATCAACAGCAGTCAGGAGCAGTCAGACCATCTAGAGCAGTCAGGAACAATCCTATTCCATCTAGAGCAGTCAGGAGCAGTCCTATTCCATCTAGAGCATTCAGGCACAATCCTATTCCATCTAGAGCAGTCAAGAGCAGTCGTATTCCATCAAGAGCAGTCAGGAGCAGTCCTATTCCATCTAGAGCGGCCAGGAGCAGTCCAATTCCATCTAGAGCAGTCAAGAGAAGTCCTATTCCATCAACAGCAGTCAGGAG
>NC_138312.1:56880000-56902500 GCF_965601325.2 Salmo salar | reverse complement strand
GAGGTAGAAACTGAGCTGCACTTCCTAACCTCCTGCCCAATGTATGACCATATTAGAGACACATATTTCCCTCAGATTACACAGATCCACAAAGAATTCAAAACAAACCCGATTTTGATAAACTCCCATATCTACTGGGTGAAATACCACAGTGTGACATCACAGCAGCAAGATTTGTGACCTGTTGCCACAAGAAAAGGGCAACCAGTGAAGAACAAACACCATTATGAATTCAACCTATATTGATGTTTATTTATTTTCCCTTTTGTACTTTCACCATTTGTACATTGTTACAAAACTGTACATAGACATTATATGACATTTGTAATGTCTTTATTATTTTGGAACTTCTGCGAGTGTAATGTTTAAGCCATTTGAATTGAACTGAGAGAGATAGAGAGAGAGAGAGAGAGAGAGAGAGAGAGAGACATCACTATGCATTCTATTTTCATTGTGATAAAGGAGTCTGCAATCTGCCGAAGAATTCACTTTTGTTTATTATCTACTTCACTTGCTTTGGCAATGTAAACATCTGTTTCCCATGCCAATAAAGCCATTTGAATTGAACTGAGAGAGAGAAGGAGAGAGAGAGAGAGAGAGAGAGAGACATCACTATGCATTCTATTTTCATTGCAATAAAAGAGTCTATAATCTGCTGAAGAAGATGAGGTATCAGCAGTGAAGCACACACACATGCACTCTCCTTAACTGTTCTCTATATCCGTCAGTTTAATGTCATACCCCTTTGTGACCCTCTGTCGGCTACACACTGACGAATGAGGATTCAAACCAGGTTCCTTGTGTGTAGCGCGTGGTCGTGTGCTAGTGGCACAAGATTTTCTTCACTGCCAAAGACCCCTTTGGCTCTTAGCCTTGTGCTACCAGTACCTTCATAGTTCTTATAAAACCCAACTGGAAAAGCAGTCAGGGACTTCTGTATACTCCGTATAGCCTACTTATCAACGTTTCAGTCACCCATTACATTTTCTTCCATCTTTCAGTCACCAATTACACTTTCTTAAATGTTTCAGTCGCCCATTATACTTTCTTTAATGTTTCAGTCACCCATTATACTTTCTTCCATGTTTCAGTCACCCATTATACTTTCTTTAATGTTTCAGTCATCCAATATACTTTCTTTAATGTTTCAGTCACCCATTATACTTTCTTTAATGTTTCAGTCACCCATTATACTTTCTTTAATGTTTCAGTCACCCATTATACTTTCTTCCATGTTTCAGTCACCCATTATACTTTCTTTAATGTTTCAGTCACCCATTGCACTTTCTTCCATCTTTCAGTCACCAATTACACTTTCTTAAATGTTTCAGTCACCCATTACACTTTCTTCCATGTTTCAGTCACCAATTACACTTTCTTCCATCTTTCAGTCACCAATTACACTTTCATAAATGTTTCAGTCACCCATTATACTTTCTTCCAACTTTCAGTCACCAATTACACTTTCTTAAATGTTTCAGTCACCCATTATACTTTCTTTAATGTTTCAGTCACCCAATATACTTTCTTTAATGTTTCAGTCACCCATTATACTTTCTTCCATGTTTCAGTCACCCATTATACTTTCTTTAATGTTTCATTCCGCCATTATTCTTTATTTAATGTTTCAGTCACACATTACACTTTCTTCCATGTTTCAGTCACCCTTTATACTTTCTTCCATGTTTCAGTCACCCATTATACTTTCTTCCATGTTTCAGTCACCCATTATACTTTCTTTAATGTTTCAGTCACCTATTACACTTTCTTCCATGTTTCAGTCACCTATTACACTTTCTTCCATGTTTCAGTCAAAACTTGTCAATAATCAACTGACTGGCTTTCTTGATGTGTATAGTATTCTCTGTGATATGCAATCTGGTTTCCGCTCAGGTTATGGATGTGTCATTGAAACCTTAAAGATACTAAATTATGTCACCATTGCCCTTGATTCTAAGCAATATTGTGCTGCCATTTTTATTGATTTGGCCAAATATTTTGATACAGTAGACCATTCCATTCTTGTGGGCCAGCTAAGGAGTATTGGTGTCTCTGAGTCTGTACATAGCCAAAGCGTTCCTTAAGTTTGGGTCAGTCACAGTGGTCAGGTATTCTGCCACTGTGTACTCCCTGTTTAGGTCCAAATAACATTCTAGTATTCTCAGTTTTTTTGTTAATTCTTTCCAATGTGTCAATTAATTATCTTTTTGTTTTCTCATGATTTGGTTGGGTCTAATTGTGCTGCTGTCCTGGAGCTCTGTGGGGTCTGTTTGTGTTTGTGAACAGAGCCCCAGGACCAGCTTGCTTAAGGGACTCTTCTCCAGGTTCATCTCTCTGTAGGTAATGGCTTTGTTATGGAAGCTTTGGGAATAGCTTCCATTTAGGTGGTTGTAGAATTTAATGGCTCTTTTCTGGATTTTGATAATTAGCGGGTATCGGCCTAATTCTGCTCTGCATCCATTTTTTTGTGTTTTACGTTGTACACTGAGGATGTTTTTGCAGAATTCTGCATGCAGAGACTCAATTTGGTGTTTGTCTCATTTTGTGAATTCTTGGTTGGTGAGCGGACCCCAGACCTCTCAACCATAAAGGGCAATTGGTTCTTTAGATGATTCTAGTATTTTTAGCCAGATCCTAATTGGTATGTCGAGTTTCATGTTCCTTTTGATGGCATAGAAGGCCCTTCTTGCCTTGTCTCTCAAATTGTTCACAGTTTTGTTGAAGTTACCTGTGGTGCTGATGTTTAGGCCGAGGTATGTATAGTTTTTTGTGTGTTCTTGGGCAACGGTGTCTAGATGGAATTTGTATTTGTGGTCCTAGCGACTGGATCTTTTTTTGAACACAGTGGTTTTTTTCTTACTGAGATTTACTGTCAGGGCCCAGGTCTGACAGAATCTGTTCAGAAGATCTTGGTGCTGCTGTAGGCCCTCCTTGGTTGGTGACAGAAGCACCAGATCATCAGCAAACAGTAGACATTTGACTTCAGATTGTAATAAAGCTGTGATAAGGTAAATCTGTCTCCGTGATGGAGATAATGACAGTAATAAAGCTGTGATAAGGTAAATCTGTCTCCGTGATGGAGATAATGACAGTAATAAAGCTGTGATAAGGTAAATCTGTCTCCATGATGGAGATAATGACTAACAAAGCTGTGATAAGGTAAATCTGTCTCCGTGATGGAGATAATGACAGTAAAAGGTAAATCTGTCTCCGTGATGGAGATAATGACAGTAATAAAGCTGTGATAAGGTAAATCTGACTCCGTGATGGAGATAATGACAGTAATAAAGCTGTGATAAGGTAAATCTGTCTCCGTGATGGAGATAATGACAGTAATAAAGCTGTGATAAGGTAAATCTGACTCCGTGATGGAGATAATGACAGTAATAAAGCTGTGATAAGGTAAATCTGTCTCCGTGATGGAGATAATGACAGTAATAAAGCTGTGATAAGGTAAATCTGTCTCCATGATGGAGATAATGACAGTAATAAAGCTGTGATAAGGTAAATCTGTCTCTGTGATGGAGATAAAAACATTATCGTGGGAAGAAGCAGAGCAGGGAGTCTTTCAGATTGACCAGAGCCTGAGTGACATCACGCACGTATGCACAGACACACACACACACACACACACACACACACACACACACACACACACACACACACACACACACACACACACGCACAGACAGACACAAACACCGGGAGAAACAGACAGGAGCTAGGAGCCCTGCAGTACAATGAATCACACACACACACATGAGACAGACACACACACACAGACATGTGCATACACACACACGCAGAGCCGAGACACACTCATGCAGGCATGCACAGACGGAGTGACAGAGAGATCACATGTAAATGAAACAGACAGGAGAGGACCTGGAAACCCTGCAATGCAATGAATCACACACAGACGGACGAGACACACACACACACACACACACACACACACACACACACACACACACACACACACACACACACACACACACACACACAGCCGAAACACATGCATACAGACACAAATCTTTAGCCATCGTCAGTGAGTCCTCAGATGAGCTGGTTGCTGAAAGACTCAGAGTGGGGAGGGAGGATATAAAAACACCATCATTACAGCCTTCCTGTTCTCCTTCCGTTCTCCCCCTTTCTCCTCCCTGTCTCCCTCCGTTCTCCCTCCCTTCTCCCCCTTTCTCCTCCCTGTCTCCCTCCGTTCTCCCTCCCTTCTCCCCCTTTCTCCTCCCTGTCTCCCTCCGTTCTCCCTCCCTTCTCCCCCTTTCTCCTCCCTGTCTCCCTCCGTTCTCCCCCCCTTCTCCCCCTTTCTCTTCCTGTCTCCCCCTGTTCACATATTTCAGTATTAAAGACCTGTTCCTGTTTGCATATTTCAGTATTAAAGACCTGTTCCTGTTCACATATTTCAGTATTAAAGACCTGTTCCTGTTCACATATTTCAGTATTAAAGACCTGTTCCTGTTCACATATTTCAGTATTAAAGACCTGTTCCTGTTCACATATTTCAGTATTAAAGACCTGTTCCTGTTCACATATTTCAGTATTAAAGACCTGTTCCTGTTCACATATTTCAGTATTAAAGACCTGTTCCTGTTCACATATTTCAGTATTAAAGACCTGTTCCTGTTCACATATTTCAGTATTAAAGACCTGTTCCTGTTCACATATTTCAGTATTAAAGACCTGTTCCTGTTCACATATTTCAGTATTAAAGACCTGTTCCTGTTCACATATTTCAGTATTAAAGACCTGTTCCTGTTCACATATTTCAGTATTAAAGACCTGTTCCTGTTCACATATTTCAGTATTAAAGACCTGTTCCTGTTTGCATATTTCAGTTCTTGGTGAAAAAAACACAGTTGCTTAAGAGGGAGGTTGTTCCTTTAAAGTGGGTGTGTTTGTGTGTCTGTGTGTTTGCTCGTTTGCACGAGTGTGTGTGTGTGTGTGTGTGTGTGTGTGTGTGTGTGTGTGTGTGTGTGTGTGTGTGTGTGTGTGTGTGTGTGTGTGTGTGTGTGTGTGTGTGTGTGTGTGTGTGTGTGTGTGTGTGTGTGAGTTCCACTGAAGGACATGACGATGTTCACCACACAACATGGCTGCTCTTTCAAGAAGTGTTTCAGCTCTCACTGGGCCTAGAGCTGGCCTAGCATGGCTCCTCCTACTTCCTACTGCACAGCTAGCATAGAACTCACACACACACATACTTGCGCACACAGGCACATGCACACACGTGCAGAGCAGTGCATCAGAATGAATGTTGTCTTCTGTTCTCTTCTCCTCCTCCCCACACCTCTCCATCCCTCTATCTCTCCATCCCTCTATCCCTCCATCCCTCTATCCCTCCATCTCTCTATCCCTCCATCCCTCTATCCCTTCATCTCTCTATCCCTCCATCCCTCTATCCCTCCATCTCTCTATTCCTCCATCCCTCCATCCCTCTATCCCTCCATCACAGAGCAGCGCCCGTATCAACATCTCAGAGGGCTCGTGTCCAGAGAGGATCATCACCATAACAGGACCTACAGACTGTGTCTTCAGAGCCTTCACTATGATCACTCTCAAACTGGAAGAGGTCTGTCTCTCTGTCTCTGTCTCTCTGTCTCTGTCTCTCTGTGTCTTCAGAGCATTCACTATGATCACTCTCAAACTGGAAGAGGTCTGTCTCTCTGTCTCTGTCTCTCTGTCTCTGTCTCTCTGTGTCTTCAGAGCATTCACTATGATCACTCTCAAACTGGAAGAGGTCTGTCTCTCTGTCTCTGTCTCTCTGTCTCTGTCTCTCTGTCTCTGTCTCTCTGTGTCTTCAGAGCGTTCACTATGATCACTCTCAAACTGGAAGAGGTCTGTCTCTCTGTCTCTGTCTCTCTGTCTCTGTCTCTCTCTGTCTTCAGAGCGTTCACTATGATCACTCTCAAACTGGAAGAGGTCTGTCTCTCTGTCTCTGTCTCTCTGTCTCTGTCTCTCTCTGTCTTCAGAGCGTTCACTATGATCACTCTCAAACTGGAAGAGGTCTGTCTCTCTGTCTCTGTCTCTCTGTCTCTGTCTCTCTGTCTTCAGAGCCTTCACTATGATCACTCTCAAACTGGAAGAGGTCTGTCTCTCTGCCTGTCACTCTGTCTGTCTGTCTCTCTCTCTCTGTCAGTCTGTCTCTCTGTGTCTCTCTCTCTGTCTGTCTGTCTGTCTGTCTGTCTGTCTGTCTGTCTGTCTGTCTGTCTGTCTGTCTGTCTGTCTGTCTGTCTGTCTGTCTGTCTGTCTGTCTGTCTGTCTGTCTGTCTGTCTGTCTGTCTGTCTGTCTGTCTGTCTGTCTGTCTGTCACAATCAAAGTGAAAAGGCCAGACAAGAAGCTCTCCCTCTCTTTCTAACTTGCTCACCTGATTCACCTAGTCAAGGGCTTGATGATTAGTTAAGATTCAGGTTAGTTGACATTCAGGTAAATTGACATTCAGGTTAGTTGACATTCAGATAAATTGACATTCAGGTTAGTTGACATTCAGATAAATTGACATTCAGGATAGTTGACATTCAGGATAGTTGACATTCAGGTTAGTTGACATTCAGGACAGTTGACATTCAGGATGGTTGACATTCAGGATAGTTGACATTCAGGTTAGTTGACATGCAGGTTAGTTGACATTCAGGATAGTTGACATTCAGGATAGTTGACATTCAGGTTAGTTGACATTCAGGTTAGTTGACATTCAGGGTAGTTGACATTCAGGATAGTTGACATTCAGGATAGTTGACATTCAGGTTAGTTGACATGCAGGTTAGTTGACATTCAGGATAGTTGACATTCAGGTTAGTTGACATTCAGGATAGTTGACATTTAGGTAAATTGACATTCAGCTAAATTGACATTCAGGATAGTTGACATTCAGGTAAGTTGACATTCAGGTAAATTGACATTCAGGTAAATTGACATTAAGTATAGTTGATATTCAGGTAAATTGACATTCAGGTAAATTGACATTCAGGTAAATTGACATTCAGGATAGTTGACATTCAGGATAATTGACATTCAGGTTAGTTGACATTCAGGATAGTAGACATTCAGCTTAGTTGACATTCAGGATAGTTGACATTCAGGTTAGTTGACATTCAGGATAGTTGACATTAAGATAAATTGACATGCAGGATAGTTGACATTCAGGTAAATTGACATTCAGGTAAATTGACATTCAGCTAAATTGACATTCAGGATAGTTGACATTCAGGTAAATTGACATTCAGGTAAATTAACATTCAGGTAAATTGACATTAAGGATAGTTGACATTCAGGTAAATTGACATTCAGGTAAATTGACATTCAGGATAGTTGACATTCAGGATAGTTGACATTCAGATTAGTTGACATTCAGGATAGTTGACATTCAGGTTAGTTAACATTCAGGACAGTTGACATTCAGGATAGTTGACTATCAGGTTAGTTGACATTCAGATTAGTTGACATTCAGATTAGTTGACATTCAGGACAGTTGACATTCAGGACAGTTGACATTCAGGATAGTTGACATTCAGGATAGTTGACATTCAGGATAGTTGACATTCAGGACAGTTGACATTCAGGTTAGTTGACATTCAGGTCAGTTGACATTCAGGACAGTTTACATTCAGGTTAGTTGACATTCAGGACAGTTGACTTTCAGATTAGTTGACATTCAGGTCAGTTGACATTCAGGAAAGTTGACATTCAGGATAATTGACATTCAGGATAGTTGACATTCAGGATAGTTGACATTCAGGACAGTTGACATTCAGGTTAGTTGACATTCAGGATAGTTGACATTCAGGATAGTTGACATTCAGGTTAGTTGACATTCAGGATAGTTGACATTCAGGATAGTTGACATTCAGGACAGTTGACATTCAGGTTAGGTGACATTCAGGGTAGTTGACATTCAGGATAGTTGACATTCAGGTTAGTTGACATTCAGGGTAGTTGACATTCAGGATAGTTGACATTCAGGTAAATTGACCTTCAGGTAAATTAACATTCAGGTAAATTGACATTAAGGATAGTTGACATTCAGGTAAATTGACATTCAGGTAAATTGACATTCAGGATAGTTGACATTCAGGATAGTTGACATTCAGATTAGTTGACATTCAGGTTAGTTAACATTCAGGACAGTTGACATTCAGGATAGTTGACTTTCAGGTTAGTTGACATTCAGATTAGTTGACATTCAGATTAGTTGACATTCAGGACAGTCGACATTCAGGACAGTTGACATTCAGGATAGTTGACATTCAGGTTAGTTGACATTCAGGACAGTTGACTTTCAGATTAGTTGACATTCAGGTCAGTTGACATTCAGGAAAGTTGACATTCAGGATAGTTGACATTCAGGATAGTTGACATTCAGGGTAGTTGACATTCAGGACAGTTGACATTCAGGTTAGTTGACATTCAGGATAGTTGACATTCAGGATAGTTGACATTCAGGTTAGTTGACATTCAGGATAGTTGACATTCAGGATAGTTGACATTCAGGACAGTTGACATTCAGGATAGTTGACATTCAGGATAGTTGACATTCAGGACAGTTGACATTCAGGTTAGTTGACATTCAGGATAGTTGACATTCAGGATAGTTGACATTCAGGTTAGTTGACATTCAGGATAGTTGACATTCAGGATAGTTGACATTCAGGACAGTTGACATTCAGGATAGTTGACATTCAGGATAGTTGACATTCAAGTTAGTTGACATTCAGGGTAGTTGACATTCAGGATAGTTTACATTCAGGTAAATTGACATTCAGGTAAATTGACATTAAGGATAGTTGACATTCAGGTAAATTGACATTCAGGTAAATTGACATTCAGGATAGTTGACTTTCAGGTTAGTTGACATTCAGATTAGTTGACATTCAGATTAGTTGACATTCAGGACAGTTGACATTCAGGATAGTTGACATTCAGGATAGTTGACATTCAGGTTAGTTGACATTCAGGACAGTTGACTTTCAGATTAGTTGACATTCAGGTCAGTTGACATTCAGGAAAGTTGACATTCAGGATAGTTGACATTCAGGATAGTTGACATTCAGGACAGTTGACATTCAGGTTAGTTGACATTCAAGATAGTTGACATTCAGGATAGTTGACATTCAGGTTAGTTGACATTCATGATAGTTGACATTCAGGATAGTTGACATTCAGGATAGTTGACATTCAGTACAGTTGACATTCAGGATAGTTGACATTCAGATTAGTTGACATTCAGGATAGTTGACATTCAGGTTAGTTAACATTCAGGACAGTTGACATTCAGGATAGTTGACTATCAGGTTAGTTGACATTCAGATCAGTTGACATTCAGATTAGTTGACATTCAGGACAGTTGACATTCAGGACAGTTTACATTCAGGTTAGTTGACATTCAGGACAGTTGACTTTCAGATTAGTTGACATTCAGGTCAGTTGACATTCAGGAAAGTTGACATTCAGGATAATTGACATTCAGGATAGTTGACATTCAGGATAGTTGACATTCAGGACAGTTGACATTCAGGTTAGTTGACATTCAGGATAGTTGACATTCAGGATAGTTGACATTCAGGTTAGTTGACATTCAGGATAGTTGACATTCAGGATAGTTGACATTCAGGACAGTTGACATTCAGGATAGTTGAAATTCAGGAAAGTTGACATTCAGGACAGTTGACATTCAGGTTAGGTGACATTCAGGGTAGTTGACATTCAGGATAGTTGACATTCAGGTTAGTTGACATTCAGGGTAGTTGACATTCAGGATAGTTGACATTCAGGTAAATTGACCTTCAGGTAAATTAACATTCAGGAAAATTGACATTAAGGATAGTTGACATTCAGGTAAATTGACATTCAGGTAAATTGACATTCAGGATAGTTGACATTCAGGATAGTTGACATTCAGATTAGTTGACATTCAGGTTAGTTGACATTCAGGTTAGTTAACATTCAGGACAGTTGACATTCAGGATAGTTGACTTTCAGGTTAGTTGACATTCAGATTAGTTGACATTCAGATTAGTTGACATTCAGGACAGTTGACATTCAGGACAGTTGACATTCAGGATAGTTGACATTCAGGTTAGTTGACATTCAGGACAGTTGACTTTCAGATTAGTTGACATTCAGGTCAGTTGACATTCAGGAAAGTTGACATTCAGGATAGTTGACATTCAGGATAGTTGACATTCAGGATAGTTGACATTCAGGACAGTTGACATTCAGGTTAGTTGACATTCAGGATAGTTGACATTCAGGATAGTTGACATTCAGGTTAGTTGACATTCAGGATAGTTGACATTCAGGACAGTTGACATTCAGGATAGTTGACATTCAGGATAGTTGACATTCAGGACAGTTGACATTCAGGATAGTTGACATTCAGGATAGTTGACATTCAGGTTAGTTGACATTCAGGATAGTTGACATTCAGGATAGTTGACATTCAGGACAGTTGACATTCAGGATAGTTGACATTCAGGATAGTTGACATTCAGGACAGTTGACATTCAGGTTAGTTGACATTCAGGGTAGTTGACATTCAGGATAGTTGACATTCAAGTTAGTTGACATTCAGGGTAGTTGACATTCAGGATAGTTTACATTCAGGTAAATTGACATTCAGGTAAATTGACATTAAGGATAGTTGACATTCAGGTAAATTGACATTCAGGTAAATTGACATTCAGGATAGTTGACAGTCAGGACAGTTGACATTCAGGTTAGTTGACATTCAGATTAGTTGACATTCAGATTAGTTGACATTCAGGACAGTTGACATTCAGGACAGTTGACATTCAGGATAGTTGACATTCAGGTTAGTTGACATTCAGGACAGTTGACTTTCAGATTAGTTGACATTCAGGTCAGTTGACATTCAGGAAAGTTGACATTCAGGATAGTTGACATTCAGGATAGTTGACATTCAGGACAGTTGACATTCAGGTTAGTTGACATTCAAGATAGTTGACATTCAGTACAGTTGACATTCAGGATAGTTGACATTCAGGACAGTTGACATTCAGGTTAGTTGACATTCAAGATAGTTGACATTCAGGATAGTTGACATTCAGGTTAGTTGACATTCATGATAGTTGACATTCAGGATAGTTGACATTCAGGACAGTTGACATTCAGGTTAGTTGACATTCAGGTTAGTTGACATTCAGGGTAGTTGACATTCAGGACAGTTGACATTCAGGTTAGTTGACAGTCAGGACAGTTGACATTCAGGTTAGTTGACATTCAGGATAGTTGACATTCAGGTTAGTTGACATTCAGGGTAGTTGACATTCAGGTGTGCTAGCTGTTGAATAGAGGAGAGGTTTCTAGTACAGTACTCTCATCCACATACAGAACAGTTTCATGAAATCAAGGGTCTGTTGTGTTACAGTACATATCAAGCCTTTGAATGATTTGTGAGGATGTTGCTGTCAGGTCAATTCAATAGACCTTGATCAGTGAGCTGACTGAGTTAAGTGTAACATTCATTTATATAACATGGCAACATGCTGTTAGTGTGGTATTCATTAAACATCTGGTAGGGATTCTCTCTCTTCCTGTCTTTCTCTGTCTCTGTCTCTCTCTCTCTCCCTCTGTCTCACAAATACTAGTAGAAATCTGTTAAGAATCTCCTCTCTCCGCCCCACTGTTAACTCCTCTCATACCTTCACAGTGAAGACAGAGTTGTCATAGTAACCCTAGGGGGGGCCTGGAGCACTGCTCTAGCTCAGGTGTGTGATGTAGAACACGCTACTATGATGAAGAGCACGCTATATGGATGTAGAACACGTTACTGTGATGAAGAGCACGCTATATGGATGTAGAACACGTTACTGTGATGAAGAGCACGCTATATGGATGTAGAACACATTACTGTGATGAAGAGCAGGCTATAGTGATGTAGAGCACGTTACTGTGATGAAGAGTAGGCTATAGTGATGTAGAACACGTTACTGTGATGAAGAGCACGCTATAGTGATGTAGAACACGTTACTGTGATGAAGAGTAGGCTATAGTGATGTAGAACACGTTACTGTGATGAAGAGCACGCTATAGTGATGTAGAACATGTTACTGTGATGAAGAGTAGGCTATAGTGATGTAGAACACGTTACTGTGATGAAGAGCACGCTATAGTGATGTAGAACACGTTACTGTGATGAAGAGCACGCTATAGTGATGTAGAACACGTTACTGTGATGAAGAGTAGGCTATAGTGATGTAGAACACGTTACTGTGATGAAGAGCACGCTATAGTGATGTAGAACACATTACTGTGATGAAGAGCACTCTATAAGGATGTAGAACACGTTACTGTGATGAAGAGTAGGCTATAGTGATGCAGAACACGTTACTGTGATGAAGAGCACGCTATAGTGATTTAGAACACATTGCTGTGATGAAGAGCACGCTATAGTGATGTAGAACACGTTACTGTGATGAAGAGCACGCTATATGGATGTAGAACACGTTACTGTGATGAAGAGCAGGCTATAGTGATTTAGAACACATTGCTGTGATGAAGAGCACATTTAGTCTGTAATTCATAAGGAGCTCCATTCAGCCATGTCTCTTTCCTTCCTGGTTTTGCTATGAACAGATCAGCACAGTGTAGGTCTGAATCTCCCCTAGAGATAGTTGGTGTTCTGTAACTCTTATGGAAAGAAACCCACAAAAAGAGCCAGTACCAACCACCTACTGCTAACCAAACATTTAGCAGAGTGAGAAGAAGAGCCTGTACCAACCGCCTACTGCTAACCAAACATTTAGCAGAGTGAAAAGAAGAGCCTGTACCAACCACCTACTGCTAACCAAACATTTAGCAGAGTGAAAAGAAGAGCCTGTACCAACCACCTACTGCTAACCAAACATTTAGCAGAGTGAGAAGAAGAGCCTGTACCAACCACCTACTGCTAACCAAACATTTAGCAGTGAGAAGAAGAGCCTGTACCAGAGAGAGAAAGACAGAGAGAGAGTGAGACAGAGAGAGAGAGAGAGACAGACAGAGAGAGAGAGACAGAGAGAGAGACAGAGAGCGAGAGAGACAGAGAGAGACAGAGAGAGACAGAGAGAGAGAGAGACAGAGAGAGAGCGAGACAGAGAGCGAGACAGAGAGAGAGAGAGACAGAGAGCGAGAGAGACAGAGAGAGACAGAGAGAGACAGAGAGAGAGAGAGAGAGAGACAGAGAGAGAGAGAGACAGAGAGAGAGAGAGACAGACAGAGAGAGAGAGAGAGACAGACAGAGAGAGAGAGACAGACAGAGAGAGAGAGAGACAGACAGACAGAGACACAGAGACAGAGAGAGAGAGAGACAGAGAGACAGAGAGAGAGAGAGACAGAGAGAGAGACAGAGAGAGAGAGACAGAGAGCAAGAGAGACAGAGAGCGAGAGAGACATAGAGAGAGAGACAGAGAGAGACAGACAGAGAGAAAGAGACAGAGAGAGAGAGACAGAGAGAGAGAGACAGAGAGAGAGAGACAGAGAGAGTGAGACAGAGAGAGACAGAGAGAAAGAGACAGAGAGAGAGAAATATGCCCAACCTCTTGATAATGTATACTGACATTGTAGTTGGAGAGAACATTGCACATTGGGAGAGTAGGCCTTAGTAAAGGAACCGTAATAGTGGTTGAGTTCATGTAGCCTCTAGCGTGATGTGATGGCCAGGCTATTTACATGTTAAATGCTTGCGGAGTCCTGCTGGGGCCATGATTTAGGATTATATTTATTACCTAAATTAAGGCGGGAGTCAGAGTGAGAGTGAGCGTGAGAGTGAGAGTGGGTGTGGGAGTGGGAGTGGGAGTGAAAAGTCTGTCTGTGTGAGAGAGACTATTTCTAACTATGGGACTTAAAGCCTTGGTCCTCTATGAGCCCTCTAATGCAGCAGGGTATTATTTGAGTCTAGGAACAGGGCTAGCTATCAGAAGGGTGAACAAGCTGGGTTCAATCCGTGCAGATCAAAGTCACTTATCTTATCTAAGACAATGCTGAGACTTGGAAACTAGGGTCCAGAAAAACTCAGGACCATGTTCAAACATACTGTAGAGATTGTTAGCCTGAGTTTACCTGGCCTGGTCACAGGCCACTGGTCAGACATAGAGATTGTTAGCCTGAGTTTACCTGGCCAGGTCACAGGCCACTGGTCAGACAGAGATTGTTAGCCTGAGTTTACCTGGCCAGGTCACAGGCCACTGGTCAGACATAGAGATTGTTAGCCTGAGTTTACCTGGCCTGGTCACAGGCCACTGGTCAGACATAGAGATTGTTAGCCTGAGTTTACCTGGCCTGGTCACAGGCCACTGGTCAGACATAGAGATTGTTAGCCTGAGTTTACCTGGCCTGGTCACAGGCTACTGGTCAGACATAGAGATTGTTAGCCTGAGTTTACCTGGCCAGGTCACAGGCCACTGGTCAGACATAGAGATTGTTAGCCTGAGTTTACCTGGCCTGGTCACAGGCCACTGGTCAGACATAGAGATTGTTAGCCTGAGTTTACCTGGCCTGGTCACAGGCCACTGGTCAGACATAGAGATTGTTAGCCTGAGTTTACCTGGCCTGGTCACAGGCTACTGGTCAGACATAGAGATTGTTAGCCTGAGTTTACCTGGCCAGGTCACAGGCCACTGGTCAGACATAGAGATTGTTAGCCTGAGTTTACCTGGCCTGGTCACAGGCCACTGGTCAGACATAGAGATTGTTAGCCTGAGTTTACCTGGCCTGGTCACAGGGCCTTAGCCAAGAGAGTCACAATCTACATCTAAAGGAACATAAAGTAGAGGGAGAGACAGAATGCCATTTCTAAAGGTGAATAGATCTGACCAACAGGGTAAATATTGTCTGTGATCTATATGGGAATCGATAGACAGCAGACAGAGATTGAGCGCTAAGCTTTCCCTGATTGGATCGTTGACGTGTAAACTCTGTAAATGTTGCTTTATCTTCCGTTCTTTTGACCAACTGTTGTTTTAATTGATGAGTGACACTTGAATAGTGAATCTAAACAAATCATGTTTGTTTCCTCCAGGACCTCACAACTCTGGTAGCCAATGGCACGGTCACCAGCAAGCCCCCCGTCACCCTACGATTGGTCATTCCTGCCAGCCAATGCGGCTCTCTCATCGGCAAGGGCGGCTCCAAGATCAAGGAGATCAGAGAGGTGAGTGTGGCTCTGTCTCACTTGCTTAAACATCTGTCCTCTCCTCCTCTCCTTTCTAAACATCTGTCCTCTCCTCCTCTCCTTTATAAACATCTGTCCTCTCCTCCTCTCCTTTCTAAACATCTGTCCTCTCCTAAATAAATATCTGTCCTCTCCTCCTGTCCTTTATAAACATCTGTCCTCTCCTCCTCTCCTTTCTAAACATCTGTCCTCTCCTCCTGTCCTTTATAAACATCTGTCCTCTCCTCCTCTCCTTTATAAACATCTGTCCTCTCCTCCTCTCCTTTATAAACATCTGTCCTCTCCTCTCCTTTATAAACATCTGTCCTCTCCTCCTCTCCTTTATAAACATCTGTCCTCTCCTCTCCTTTCTAAACATCTGTCCTCTCCTCCTCTCCTTTATAAATATCTGTCCTCTCCTCCTCTCCTTTATAAACATCTGTCCTCTCCTCCTCTCCTTTATAAACATCTGTCCTCTCCTCCTCTCCTTTATAAATATCTGTCCTCTCCTCCTCTCCTTTATAAACATCTGTCCTCTCCTCCTCTCCTTTATAAACATCTGTCCTCTCCTCCTCTCCTTTATAAACATCTGTCCTCTCCTCCTCTCCTTTCTAAACATCTGTCCTCTCCTCCTCTCCTTTCTAAACATCTGTCCTCTCCTCCTCTCCTTTCTAAACATCTGTCCTCTCCTCCTCTCCTTTATAAACATCTGTCCTCTCCTCCTCTCCTTTCTAAACATCTGTCCTCTCCTCCTCTCCTTTCTAAACATCTGTCCTCTCCTCCTCTCCTTTCTAAACATCTGTCCTCTCCTCCTCTCCTTTATAAACATCTGTCCTCTCCTTTCTAAACATCTGTCCTCTCCTCCTCTCCTTTCTAAACATCTGTCCTCTCCTCCTCTCCTTTATAAACATCTGTCCTCTCCTCCTCTCCTTTATAAACATCTGTCCTCTCCTTTCTAAACATCTGTCCTCTCCTCCTCTCCTTTATAAACATCTGTCCTCTCCTTTCTAAACATCTGTCCTCTCCTCCTCTCCTTTATAAACATCTGTCCTCTCCTCCTCTCCTTTCTAAACATCTGTCCTCTCCTCCTCTCCTTTATAAACATCTGTCCTCTCCTCCTCTCCTTTATAAACATCTGTCCTCTCCTCCTCTCCTTTATAAACATCTGTCCTCTCCTCCTCTCCTTTATAAACATCTGTCCTCTCCTCCTCTCCTTTCTAAACATCTGTCCTCTCCTCCTCTCCTTTATAAACATCTGTCCTCTCCTCCTCTCCTTTATAAACATCTGTCCTCTCCTCCTCTCCTTTCTAAACATCTGTCCTCTCCTCCTCTCCTTTCTAAACATCTGTCCTCTCCTCCTCTCCTTTCTAAACATCTGTCCTCTCCTCCTCTCCTTTCTAAACATCTGTCCTCTCCTCCTCTCCTTTCTAAACATCTGTCCTCTCCTCCTCTCCTTTCTAAACATCTGTCCTCTCCTCCTCTCCTTTCTAAACATCTGAACTGAAACCAATATGGTGGAATAGTTGTTGGAACTGATCTTTCAGCTCAGTGTAATGAAGTAGAGGTGGGTAGAGAGAGTCAGAGGCTGTTTGGAGTCCCATTTATATTGTATACTTTATACACTATGACCATTAATCAATCAATCAACTGTATTTTATAAAGCCTTATAGCAGTTTACACAAAGTGCTTTACAGAAACCCAGCCAAAACCCCCAAAAGAGCAAGCAATGCAAAGGCAGAAGCACAGTGGCTAGGAAAAACTAGAAGGTAGGAACCGAGGAAGAAACCTAGAGAGGAATCAGGCTCCGAGAATGTTGGCCAGTCCTCTTCTGGCTCTTTCACACATCATGTTTCCCTTTGTCATCTTAAACAGACCACGGGGGCACAAGTACAGGTAGCAGGAGACCTCCTTCCCAACTCCACTGAGAGAGGTGTGACAATATCCGGGACCCAAGACGCCATCATCCAGTGTGTCAAGCTCATCTGCACTGTCATTCTCGAGGTGGTGTACACTTCCTCATCACCCTGATCCCTGACCCCTTTACTACTTGTGAACTTTTATTGACACGTTAGACCGCAGGTCGTGAATGCACGGCTGTTTGTTTGTAGCGTGCAGATCACTAGATCGCCCCCAAAGGATCCTGATATTACCAGCCACAGACACGGAGGATCCAGACAGATCAATGTATCATAATTGATTTAAGCAAATGTATAAAATTATCACTATCAAAAGATTTATGTTAAAAAATGAACAAATAAGAAAGAGAAAGTTAATAGTGATGACTTGATAAGCCTGTAATCAGTACTCTGTCACATCTCTAGTAGCACATATCAAATACTTCCATTTGAAAATAAATACAATCAATCAATGTTTCGAAGTAAAGACATTTCTACATTTCTAAAATCGATACCCTCTTCATCTTGAGAACTATCCCGCTGCAGCGAGAAGACTACTTAAGAGGATGAGCCTGAATGACAAAAACAGAAGAATCTAAGGATTTAACAACTCATTGTTATTCCAGGCACCTTAATCTCTGCTGGAGAAAACACTGACCCTATCCAAGCATGCGCTTTCATGTAATTGTAGAATCAAAGCGTTTCAGAGATAAATCAACGTTGTCTGAATACTGTTTTTGTTTTGTCCTTATCTAGTCATCTGAAATCCACCATATTGATAGTTTTTTGGTCCCCAGACCTGAATTCAAATACTATTTGAAATCATTTCAAACGCTGTTTCCCCACTAGGTAGTACAGGCAAACTGAAGCAAATGTTTAAAGTATTTAAAACATTTCAAATAATATTTGAACCCATATCTGTTGGTCCCAACCTTCTGCAACTCATCTGTCCTAAGGCTATACAACCATGTTTTATTGTGCTGCGATGTTTAGTAAAAAACATTATTGTCTTTATGCTGTTTGCTTTGTCCTCCTGTATCCAGTCACCACCGAAGGGGGCCACTGTTCCTTATCGACCCAGCCCCTCCCCAGGAACAGTCATGATCTCCGGGAACCAGGTGAGAATCACACAATACAACAACACAACACAGTACAACACAACAAAAAAACAACACAACAACACAATAACACAGCACAACAATACAACAACACAACACAGTACAACACAACAACAAAAACAACACAACAACGCAACAACACAACAAAAAAACACACAATAACACAACAACACAATAACACAGCACAACAACACAACACAGTACAACACAACAAAAAAACAACACAATAACACAGCACAACAACACAACAACGCAACAACACAACAATGCAACAACACAACACAGTACAACACAACAATGCAACAATGCAACAACACAATAACACAGCACAACAACACGGAGTAGGGTGCAATTTTCTCTACTTGATGTCAGATCTCTGTAATGATATAGATTGTGGAAATATGATCAGGGATGAGGCCAATTAGAATTGAAGGCAGTAAAGTCAGGAAGCAGTTAAAGATATTCACCTTTGAAATGAATATCTTTAACTTTTCACTCTATTAATAAGAGGTCATGGAAAAGAAATGCCCTTTTTTCAATTATTGAATTGAAATTTCAGTTTACTTTCTGAATTGATTGCCTTCAATTCTAATTGAAACCAACCCTGATGTAGTGGTGGTCTAACCCTGATGTAGTGGTTGTTTAACCCTGATGTAGTGGTAGTTTAACCCTGATGTAGTGGTGGTGGTCTAACCCTGATGTAGTGGTGGTCTAACCCTGATGTAGTGGTGGTCTGACCCTGATGTAGTGGTGGTCTAACCCTGATGTAGTGGTGGTTTAACCCTGATGTAGTGGTGGTTTAACCCTGATGTAGTGGTGGTCTAAACCTGATGTAGTAGTGGTTTAACCCTGATGTAGTGGTGGTCTAAACCTGATGTAGTGGTGGTCTAACCCTGATGTAGTGGTGGTTTAACCCTGATGTAGTGGTGGTCTAACCCTGATGTAGTAGTGGTTTAACCCTGATGTAGTGGTGGTTTAACCCTGATGTAGTGGTGGTCTAACCCTGATGTTGTGGTAGTGGTTTAACCCTGATGTAGTGGTGGTTTAAACCTGATGTAGTGGTTGTTTAACCCTGATGTAGTGGTGGTGGTTTAACCCTGATGTAGTGGTGGTTTAACCCTGATGTAGTGGTGGTCTAACCATGATGTAGTGGTGGTCTAACCCTGATATGGTGGTGGTCTAACCCTGATGTAGTGGTGGTCTAACCCTGATATGGTGGTGGTTTAACCCTGATGTAGTGGTGGTTTAACCCTGATGTAGTGGTGGTTTAACCCTGATGTAGTGGTGGTCTAACCCTGATGTAGTGGTGGTTTAACCCTGATGTAGTGGTGGTCTAACCCTGATGTAGTGGTGGTTTAACCCTGATGTAGTGGTGGTGGTTTAACCCTGATGTAGTGGTGGTGATCTAACCCTGATGTAGTGGTGGTCTAACCCTGATGTAGTGGTGGTTTAACCCTGATGTAGTGGTGGTCTAACCCTGATATAGTGGTGGTTTAACCCTGATGTAGTGGTGGTTTAACCTTGATATAGTGGTGGTGGCTTAACCCTGATGTAGTGGTGGTTTAACCCTGATGTAGTGGTGGTCTAACTCTGATGTAGTGGTGGTTTAACCCTGATGTAGTGGTGGTCTAACCCTGATGTAGTGGTGGTTTAACCCTGATGTAGTGGTGGTTTAACCCTGATGTAGTGATGGTTTAACCCTGATGTAGTGGTGGTGGTCTAACCTTGATGTAGTGGTGGTCTAACCCTGATGTGGTGGTGGTTTAACCCTGATGTAGTGGTGGTCTAACCCTGATGTAGTGGTGGTGGTCTAACCCTGATGTAGTGGTGGTCTACCCTGATGTAGTGGTGGTGGTTTAACCCTGATGTAGTGGTGGTGGTTTAACCCTGATGTGGTGCTGGTGGTTTAACCCTGATGTAGTGGTGGTTTAACCCTGATGTAGTGGTGGTCTAACCCTGATGTAGTGGTGGTCTAACCTTGATGTAGTGGTGGTTTAAACCTGATGTAGTGGTGGTGGTTTAACCCTGATGTAGTGGTGGTTTAACCCTGATGTAGTGGTGGTTTAACCCTGATGTAGTGGTGGTCTAACCCCGATGTAGTGGTGGTTTAACCCTGATGTAGTGGTGGTCTAACCCTGATGTAGTGGTGGTGGTCTAACCCTGATGTAGTGGTGGTTTAACCCTGATGTAGTGGTGGTGGTTTAACCCTGATGTAGTGGTGGTGGTTTAACCCTGATGTAGTGGTGGATTAACCCTGAAGTAGTGGTGGTGGTTTAACCCTGATGTAGTGGTGGTGGTTTAACCCTGATGTAGTGGTGGTTTAACCCTGATGTAGTGGTGGTGGTCTAACCTTGATGTAGTGGTGGTCTAACCCTGATGCAGTGGTGGTTTAACCCTGATGTAGTGGTGGTGGTCTAACCCTGATGTAGTGGTGGTCTAACCCTGATGTAGTGGTGGTGGTTTAACCCTGATGTAGTGGTGGTTTAACCCTGATGTAGTGGTGGTTTAACCCTGATGTAGTGGTGGTCTAACCCTGATGTAGTGGTGGTGGTTTAACCCTGATGTAGTGGTGGTCTAACCCTGATGTAGTGGTGGTCTAACCCTGATGTAGTGGTGGTTTAACCCTGATGTAGTAGTGGTTTAACCCTGATGTAGTGGTGGTCTAACCCTGATGTAGTGGTGGTCTAACCCTGATGTTGTGGTAGTGGTTTAACCCTGATGTAGTGGTGGTTTAAACCTGATGTAGTGGTGGTGGTCTAACCCTGATGTAGTGGTGGTGGTCTAACCCTGATGTAGTGGTGGTTTAAACCTGATGTAGTGGTTGTTTAACCCTGATGTAGTGGTGGTGGTTTAACCCTGATGTAGTGGTGGTTTAACCCTGATGTAGTGGTGGTCTAAACCTGATATGGTGGTGGTTTAACCCTGATGTTGTGGTGGTCTAACCCTGATGTAGTGGTGGTCTAACCCTGATGTGGTGGTCTAACCCTGATGTAGTGGTGGTCTAACCCTGATATGGTGGTGGTTTAACCCTGATGTAGTGGTGTTTTAACCCTGATGTAGTGGTGGTTTAACCCTGATGTAGTGGTGGTCTAACCCTGATGTAGTGGTGGTTTAACCCTGATGTAGTGGTGGTCTAACCCTGATGTAGTGGTGGTCTAACCCTGATGTAGTGGTGGTGATCTAACCCTGATGTAGTGGTGGTCTAACCCTGATGTAGTGGTGGTGATCTAACCCTGATGTAGTGGTGGTCTAACCCTGATATGGTGGTGGTTTAACCCTGATGTAGTGGTGGTTTAACCCTGATGTAGTGGTGGTTTAACCCTGATGTAGTGGTGGTCTAACCCTGATGTAGTGGTGGTTTAACCCTGATGTAGTGGTGGTCTAACCCTGATGTAGTGGTGGTTTAACCCTGATGTAGTGGTGGTGGTTTAACCCTGATGTAGTGGTGGTGATCTAACCCTGATGTAGTGGTGGTCTAACCCTGATGTAGTGGTGGTTTAACCCTGATGTAGTGGTGGTCTAACCCTGATATAGTGGTGGTTTAACCCTGATGTAGTGGTGGTTTAACCTTGATATAGTGGTGGTGGCTTAACCCTGATGTAGTGGTGGTTTAACCCTGATGTAGTGGTGGTCTAACTCTGATGTAGTGGTGGTTTAACCCTGATGTAGTGGTGGTCTAACCCTGATGTAGTGGTGGTTTAACCCTGATGTAGTGGTGGTTTAACCCTGATGTAGTGATGGTTTAACCCTGATGTAGTGGTGGTGGTCTAACCTTGATGTAGTGGTGGTCTAACCCTGATGTGGTGGTGGTTTAACCCTGATGTAGTGGTGGTCTAACCCTGATGTAGTGGTGGTGGTCTAACCCTGATGTAGTGGTGGTCTACCCTGATGTAGTGGTGGTGGTTTAACCCTGATGTAGTGGTGGTGGTTTAACCCTGATGTGGTGCTGGTGGTTTAACCCTGATGTAGTGGTGGTTTAACCCTGATGTAGTGGTGGTCTAACCCTGATGTAGTGGTGGTCTAACCTTGATGTAGTGGTGGTTTAAACCTGATGTAGTGGTGGTGGTTTAACCCTGATGTAGTGGTGGTTTAACCCTGATGTAGTGGTGGTTTAACCCTGATGTAGTGGTGGTCTAACCCCGATGTAGTGGTGGTTTAACCCTGATGTAGTGGTGGTCTAACCCTGATGTAGTGGTGGTGGTCTAACCCTGATGTAGTGGTGGTTTAACCCTGATGTAGTGGTGGTGGTTTAACCCTGATGTAGTGGTGGTGGTTTAACCCTGATGTAGTGGTGGATTAACCCTGAAGTAGTGGTGGTGGTTTAAC
>NC_138312.1:56862500-56875000 GCF_965601325.2 Salmo salar | reverse complement strand
ACAGTCTTTCTCTCCCTCAGCAGCATGTCTCACTACCGACTGAACCAACCACTCATTGCCTTTGATGCTGAGAGTAAAATCGCAGTTATTCCTAAACTTCTCTCAGATGAGCGACAGCATGTCTCCCCCAGAAGAACAGTTTGTTTAAACTCAATGACATTTACCTGGTAAAATAACAACTTCAACAGCCTTGATAGAGAGATTGTTAGTCATTCAACGTTTCACTTAATTGTTTTTTGGTTTTTCTTCTTACTTACAGACGTACGCTGTACAGAACCAATATGGCATTCCACATTCAGAGGTATGTATGCTGATCATGCTGTGACCTATGATCTATCTATCTCCTACCTACCTACCTACCTACCTACCTACCTACCTACCTACCTACCTACCTATCTATCTATCTATCTATCTATCTATCTATCTATCTATCTATCTATCTATCTATCTATCTATCTATCTATCTATCTATCTATCTATCTATCTATCTATCTATCTATCTATCTATCTATCTATCTATCTATCTATCTATCTATCTATCTATCTGACTCTCTCTCTGCTTATCCTCTCATCTGTCTGCCTCTCTCCCTTCACCGCCTGTCTGTCTGTCTACCCCCTGTGTTTCAGTTGGCCAAGCTTCACCAGTTGTCTATGCAGCAACAAGGCCTGGCCGCCCAGATGACCCAACAGCAGACCAACTCTGTCATACCTGGTACGTACTGTACCCGGTACACCCCTGGGGATGGTGGCTATTCAGGGGACTACTTCCTGAAGGAGAGCTGCTGGGACCTGAGTGGGTAGAGGTGCTGATAGGGAGAGGGCGAGCCAGGAAGGTAGGTAGAGGAGGAGACATGGAGAGAGGAAGTGGAGGAGAGGTAGAGGGGGAGAGATGTAGAGGGGGAAAGGGGGAGAGGTAGAGGGGGAGACAGGGAGAGAGGAAGAGGAGGAGGAGGAGAGGTAGAGGGGGAGAGAGGTAGAGGTGGAGACAGGGAGAGAGGAAGAGGAGGAGAGGTAGAGGGGGAGACAGGGTTAGAGGAAGAGGAGGAGAGGTAGAGGGGGAGAGAGGTAGAGGGGGAGACAGGGAGAGAGGAAGAGGAGGAGAGGTAGAGGGGGAGAGAGGTAGAGGGGGAGAGTAGATGGGGAGAGGGAGAGGTAAAGGGGGAGACAGGGAGAGAGGAAGAGGGGCGAGGTAGAGGAGGAGCGAGGTAGAGAGGGAGACGGAGAGAGAGGAAGAGGAGGAGAGGTAGAGGGGAAGAGAGGTAGAGGGTGAGACAGGGAGAGAGGAAGAGGAGGAGGAGGAAAGGTAGTGGGGGAGAGAGGTAGAGGGGGAGACAGGGAGAGAGGAAGAGGAGGAGAGGTAGAGGGGGAGACAGGGAGAGAGGAAGAGGAGGAGAGGTAGAGGGGGAGAGAGGTAGAGGGGGAGACAGGGGGAGAGGAAGAGGAGGAGAGGGGGAGACAGGGAGAGAGGAAGAGGAGGAAAGGTAGAGGGGGAGAGAGGTAGAGGGGGAGACAGGGAGAGAGGAAGAGGAGGAGAGGTAGAGGGGGAGACAGGGAGAGAGGAAGAAGAGGAGAGGTAGAGGGGGAGAGAGGTAGAGGGGGAGAGAGGAAGAGGAGGAGAGGTAGAGGGGGAGACAGGGAGAGAGGAAGAGGAGGAGAGGTAGAGGGGAGAGAGGTAGAGGGGGAGACAGGGAGAGAGAAAGAGGAGGAAAGGTAGAGGGGGAGACAGGGAGAGAGGAAGAGGAGGAGAGGTAGAGGGGGAGAGAGGTAGAGGGGGAGACAGGGAGAGAGGAAGAGGAGGAGAGGTAGAGGGGGAGACAGGGAGAGAGGAAGAGGAGGAGAGGTAGAGGGGGAGAGAGGTAGAGGGTGAGACAGTGAAAGGTGACACACAGAGGGAGAACAGACCGTAATCAGTCTGACAGCTCTGACTGACTTTGAAGTTACTTTGTTTGAGTTCTTACAACGTCCTTCCTACAACGACCTTCCTACAACGTCCTTCCTACAACGACCTTCCTACAACGACCTTCCTACAACGACCTTCCTACAACGACCTTCCTACAATGTCCTTCCTACAACGACCTTCCCACAACGTCCTTCCCACAACGTCCTTCCTACAACGACCTTCCTACAACGACCTTCCTACAATGTCCTTCCTACAACGACCTTCCTACAACGTCCTTCCTACAATGTCCTTCCTACAACGACCTTCCTACAACGACCTTCCTACAACGACCTTCCTACAACGACCTTCCTACAACGAATGAATCCAGTCCCTTTAAAGAACCCTCAGAGTCCAGAAAGCCCCTCTGAATCCTGTCCCTTTAAAGAACCCTCAGAGTCCAGAAAGCCCCTCTGAATCCTGTCCCTTTAAAGAACCCTCAGAGTCCAGAAAGCCCCTCTGAATCCTGTCCCTTTAAAGAACCCTCAGAGTCCAGAAAGCCCCTCTGAATCAGAGGAAAGATAGGTCTATGCGGCTCCCATTCTGCCTCTATGTTAGCTCCAGACCTGTCCATCCATGGTCCATATGGTATGTGTAGATTATACCTGATCCAGGCAGGGATAGACACAGATGGGGAACAGGGCCAAGATAGCTCTCCTCTCTTCTCCCAAGGTTTTCAGCGCCTGCGTCCCAAATAGCATCGTATTCCCTTCATAGTGCTAGGGCTCTGGTCAAAAGTAGTGAATAGGGAATATGGTGTCATACATAGGGTATAGGATGCCATATGTAGGGAATAGGGTGCCATACATAGGGATTAGGGTGCCATACATAGGGAATAGGATGCCATACATATGGAATAGGGTACCATACTGTACGTAAGGAATAGGGTGCCATACATAGGGAATAGGGTACCATATTGTATGTAGGGAATAGGGTGCCATACATAGGGAATAGGGTACCATACTGTACGTAGGGAATAGGGTGTCATACACAGGGAATAGGGTGTCATACATAAGGAATAGGGTGCCATACACAGAGAATAGGCTGACATACACAGGTAATAGGGTGCCATACACAGGGAATAGGGTGTCATACATAGGGAATAGGGTGCCATACACAGGGAATAGGGTGCCATACATAGGGAAGAGGGTGCCATACATAGGGAATAAGGTGCCATACACAGGGAATAGGGTGCCGTACACAGGGAATAGGGTGCCGTACACATGGAAGAGGGTGCCATACATATGGAATAGGGTGCCATTTGAGACACCTACACAGCAGCAGGAGGCTTTAACAGTCCATTACAGATTTCAAAGGGAACCAACGAGGAGCTTTCTTTTGTCAATAGATGAGGAAGTAGTATTTCCTCCTTCTCTGCTCTTCTTCAGATCCTCTCCAGGCAGACATGCCTCATCATAATAAATATGTATTGATGATTCATGACGGAATCAGTCAGTCAGCACTGTAGAGAGATATATTGATATAAATGAGAAGCTTGCTGTGTCGTGTAGAGCATCAATAGAAGGCTAAACATGTACTTCAATGTAGAGAGAGTGCATAAATTATGTTTTTGTTGTTTATTTACACGCTTGAAATGCATAATGGTGTTTCTTTACAAGCTTCAAAATGAATAAAAGCATTTCTTTATAAGCTTCAAAATGCATAACAGCAACACAATAATAGCTTCCACTGTCTGTAGCTAAAGCAGTGATTTAGAGAGAATGAGAGAGAGCGAGGAGATTAGAGGAGAGAGAGGAGACGAGAGGCGAGGAGATGAGAGGAGAGAGAGAGAGAAGAGAGGGGAGAGAGAGGAGACGAGATGAGAAGAGAGGAGAGAGAGAGGAGACGAGAGGAAAGGAGAGAGAGAGGAGAGGAGACAAAAGGAGAGGAGAGAGAGGAGACGAGAGGAGTGGAGAGAGACAGGAGAGGAGACGAAAGGAGAGGAGAGGAGGCGAGGAGATGAGAGAGAGAGGAGAGTAGAAGAAATGAGACGAGTGGAGACTAGAGGAAACGAGACGAGTGGAGACGAGAGGAGACGAGAGGAGAGGAGAGAGAGGAGACGAGATGAGGGGAGAGAGAGAGAGGCGAGGAGACGAGAGGCAAGGAGACGAGAGGCGAAGAGAGAGAGAGAAAGGAGCGGTGAGGAGAGGAGAGGAGAGGAGAGGAGAGGAGAGGAGAGGAGAGGAGAGGAGAGGAGAGGAGAGGAGAGGAGAGGAGAGGAGAGGAAAGGATGAATGGGAGGTCGTATTATGTTACAGGTAAAAGCTCATCAGTCAAGGCAGTGTTACAGTCTATTAAAAAACACGGTCTGTTTAGAAAGCCAAGCTACATATCCCATCCCTGCTGTGAACAGGAGAGGAGGATGAGAAACAGTGGAGTAGAAACAGAGCAGAAATAGAAGCATAAAGACTTCCTTAGAGATGACATATCTTAATTTGATCATCCTGTTGTTGCAGGAATTTTCCTGTACAGCAGGAAATGAAAACTTGTATTGTTTTCATGGTTTAACGAATCTACCCCTATAAAAATTGTTCATTAATTATAATCCACATAAAGATTCAAATTTCCTGTTGCTGGAGGATAATTTTCCTGCTGTGAAAAACTGGGTCAGATTAAGATACAGCATCTGTAAAGACTTGCGTTAACTCCCCAAGCAATGCCAAGGCGGTCTTGAGGCACGCAGATGATATGGGTTGAAAAGCAGTTCTTCACACTTCCACACTGAATATGTTTCAGAGAGGTGAAGGTATCCAACAGCAGATTGATCACCAGCACATAAAGCATACAGAAATGTGTGACATGTTGTAATGTTTTATTCCCCATTATATAACTGGGCTTTTAACTGGAAAATGCATTCTTTTTATTGTGTGATTTTGCCATGTTTTAATTGACTGTGTGATTTCCCTAGGGTTTAGTTACCTCTCTTATCTCCCATCAGGAATGGACTCCAATTCACAGACCACATCACAGGAGCTACTCATTCCAAATGACGTAAGAAACACTGCCACACACACACACACACACACACACACACACACACACACACACACACACACACACACACACACACACACACACACACACACACACACACACACACACACACACACACACACACACACACACACACACACAGACAGACCACATCACAGGTGCTGCACATTCCAAATTATGTAAGTTTAGCTAGCAATACTTTGTCTGCTATGCAAGAAACACTGCCACATAACAGACATAAACATGTTATTATTCAGTCAGTCAGACAGACACCTCATTCCACCACTGTTCTCTGTTTCAATGTTGACTCTAACCCAATGGGCAAAACTGGTTACGGTGATATCATAATGATGTCATCTCTCTCTCTCTCTCTCTCTCTCTCTCTCTCTCTTTCTCTCTCTCTCTCTCTCTCTCTCTCTCTCTCTTCTCTCTCTCTCTCTCTCTCTTTCTCTCTCTCTCTCTCAATTCAATTCAATTCGCTTTATTGGCATGACGTAACAATGTACATATTGCCAAAGCTTATTTTGGATATTTACAATATAAAAATAAATAAAAATGAGAATCAAAATTGTCAACGGGACAACAGTAACAACAATAACCAAGGGTCAAAATAACCATACATTGAACAATAACAATAAGCATACAGTAGAGGACATGTGCAGGTTGATTGGTCTGTCAGACACTGTCCCTCATCTTATGGCAGGCAGCAATGTAGTGCACTGCCAACCCACAGCTCTCTGTGTCCTCCCCCAACAGGACGGGGAGCCTATCCTCATCAGAGAGGTCTTTAAACCTTGAATAAGGGTTTCAAATTTGAGAAAATGACACTCTAATTGTTTTATATTTTTGACATTTTATCAGGAAATGCAGCTCCGTCTCAGGTTCTGCTGTTGTGCAGTGGTTGCACAGTCTTTCCTCTACAGGAAGCCAGGTGTTCCTGTGTCTACCCTTCTCAATGGCAAGGCTGTGCTCACTGAGCCTGTACTTTGTCAAGGTTTTTCTAAGGTTTTGATCAGTAACCATGGTAAAATAGTTTGCCATGGTGTACTGTCGATTTAGGGCCAGATAGCACAGCGTTTTGCTTTGTGTTTGTGCTTGTGTTTCCCAATAAGCAATGCAGTTTTGTTTTGACTCTGATGTCATTTTGTTTTTTTCTGATTGATTGGATGTTCTGGTCCTGAAGCTTCAGTGTGTTAGTAGAACAGGTTTGTGAACTCAGCCCCAGGACCAGCTGGATGAGGGAACTATTTTCTTTGCTCAGCTCTTGGCATTGCAGGGCTTGGTAATGATATGAGAGGGGTCACTGTATTTTAGATGTTTCCAAAACTTAATTGCTCTTTTTTGAGTTTTTATTATTAGTGGATATTGGCCTAATTCTGCCCTGCATGCATTGTTTGTAGTTTTCCTCTGGACATGTAGGAAAATCTTACAGAACTCTGCATGCAGGATTTCAATGGGGTGTTTGTCCCATTTGATGAAATCTTGTTTTGCAAGTGGACCCCACACCTCGCTGCCATAAAGTGCAATTGGTTCAATGACATATTCAATTAGTTTTAGCCTAATTTTAATAGGTATTTGAATTTGAATTTGCTTTTTAATGGCGTAGAATGCCCTGCGTGCTTTCTCTCTCATTTCATTCACTGCCTCATTATGGTGTCCATTTGAGCTTATTTTTAAACCTCAGTAATTGTAGTGTGTACAGTACTCTATATATTTTGTACCAGTTGAGAACTTTGGTCTAATTCCCTGAGATCTGGATCTTCTCTGGAAAATCATTATTTGAGTCTTTTTGGGGTTTACTGCCAGGGCCCAGGTCTGGCAGTACTGCTCTAGCAGGTCCAGACTCTGTTGTAGGCCATGTGCTGTGGGTGACAGCAGGCATAGGTCATCTGCGAAGAGTAGGCATTTAACTTCTGAATTGTGGAGACTAACACCAGGGGCTGATGATTTTTCTAGAATAGTGGCCAATTCGTTGATGTAAATTTTGAAGAGTGCAGGGCTCAGATTGCAACCCTGACGACGGCCCTGCCCCTGGTTAAAGAATTCAGTTCTTTTCTTGGCAATTTTAATGCTGCACGTATAGCCAGTATGCATTGATTTAATTATGTCATATGTTTTACCCCCTACACCACTTTCAATAACTTTGTAGAACAGTCCTGTATGCCAAATAGAATCAAATGCTTTTTGGAAGTCGATAAAGCAAGCATATATTTTGGTATTATTTTGGTGGACATGTTTATCTATCAGGGTGTGTAGGGTGAAAATATGATCAGTTGTGCGATGTTTTGGTATAAATCCAATTTGGCTTTTACTCAAGACATTGTGCTTATTAAGGAAGTTTAGAACGCTTACATTTATAATACTACAGAAAACCTTCCCCAGGTTACTGTTCACACAAATGCCTCTGTAATTGTTAGGGTCAAATTTGTCTCCGTTCTTAAAGATTGGGGTTATGATTCCTTGATTCCAGATGTCAGGGAAATAACCAACACTCAGGATCAAATTAAACAGTTTTAATATAGCCAATTGAAATTTTGGACTAGTAAGTTTGAGCATCTCAGTTAGGATGGCATCAGGTCCGCATGCTTTTTTACATTTGAGAGCCTGAAGTTTCTTATAGAGCTCCTGGTCAGTAATTGGGGAGTCCAATGGATTTTGATTGTCCTTTATAGCTGTTTCTAATCCATTCAACTTCTAATGAATTTGGCATTGTTCTGCGTTTGTGTCAATTTGAACGGTGTTGTAGAGTGTTTTAAAATGGGTTGTCCATATGTCACCATTTTGTATTGCTAATTCCTCTTGTTTCGATTTTTTTTTTTTTTTTTTCAATTTTGCCAGAAGTTGTTTGTGGTTATGGACTCCTCAATTAGTGTCAGCTGCTTGCTGTTGTACTGTGCTTTTTTGGTTCTGAGTGTACGTTTTATAGAATTTTAAAGTCTCACAGTAATGAAGGCATAATTCACCATTGTTTGGGTCTCTATGCTTTTGGTTGGATAGTGTTCTAAGTTTCTTCCTTATAATTTTACAATCTGCATCAAACCAGTTGTCATCTGTGATCTTTTTTGTTTCGTTTTTTGTCAATTTCAATTGTGCTTCTTTTGCCGTTTGCCTGAATATATAGTTGATGTTTTTACTGCTAGATTGATGCCTTCTTTACTGTGAATGAATGTGCTATCCAGAAAGTTATCTAAGAGTGTTTGGATAGTTTGGTTACTGGTTGCTTTCTGGTATTCTTCTGTGCTGTTTTGGGCCCATCTGCATGACTTTCTGATGTTGTACAGCTTACTGGGCTGTGAATGTGTGTTTGTTTCCATGTCTGTTCTTTTGAGGAACAACATAATTTGGCTGTGATCAGACAGAGGTGTTAGTGGCTTGACAGTGAATGATCTGAGAGAGAAGGGGTCAATGTCTGTAATCATATGTACTGTGGCCAAGAGGTGAGCAGTAGGTAAATCTCCCCAAAGAGTCCCCCCTAACCTACCATTGACAAAGTACAGACCCAGGCTTCTACAGAGCTGCAACAGATCCCTTCCATTTTGTTGACGGTGCTGTCACTGTTGTTTCTATGGGGAAGATGAAGACAGTTAGAAACAGTATGGCCTATAACAAAGCTGTCCCCTCATGTGGTCGTTAGATCAGGTAGTGTTCCTGTGCGCGCATTTGTGTCCCCACAGATGAGCACATTTCCCTGGGCCTGGAAATGGCACGTCTCTTCCTCAAGACTGGGGAAGATCTCCTCTGAGTAATATGGGGATTCTGAGGGGGGGATATATATATTGCACAAAGGAACACATCTTTTTCTGTCAGTACAAGTTCTTTTTTCAGTTTTAACCAAATGTGATATTTACCAATTTTGAGGGGATCAATTAGATTTTGTAGTTCAGATTTGTACCAAATGATCAATCCTCCAGAGTCTCTGCCTCTATTGACAGAGCTGTGTTTTTGTGATGGCACAATGACCTCTCTGTAGCCTGTGGGACAGTGAGTGACAATGTCAGCCTTACACCATGTCTCCTGCAGAATGATGACGTCAACATCTTTCAGATTCTTGTTGAACTCCAGTGCTAAACTCTTCAGTCCAAAGGTTCCACATGATAACTGATAGGTTGATGAGTTTAGACCCTGAATGTTCCACATGCTAACTGATAGGTTGATGAGTTTAGACCCTGAATGTTCCACATGCTAACTGATAGGTTGATGAGTTTAGACCCTGAATGTTCCACATGCTAACTGATAGGTTGATGAGTTTAGACCCTGAATGTTCCACATGCTAACTGATAGGTTGATGAGTTTAGACCCTGAATGTTCCACATGCTAACTGATAGGTTGATGAGTTTAGACCCTGAATGTTCCACATGCTAACTGATAGGTTGACGGGTTTAGACCCTGAATGTTCCACATACTAACTGATAGGTTGATGAGTTTAGGCCCTGAATGTTCCACATGCTAACTGATAGGTTGATGAGTTTAGGCCCTGAATGTTCCACATGCTTTCTGATAGGTTGATGAGTTTAGGCCCTGAATGTTCCACATGCTAACTGATAGGTTGATGAGTTTAGACCCTGAATGTTCCACATGCTAACTGATAGGTTGATGAGTTTAGACCCTGAATGTTCCACATGCTAACTGATAGGTTGATGAGTTTAGGCCCTGAATGTTCCACATGCTAACTGATAGGTTGATGAGTTTAGACCCTGAATGTTCCACATGCTAACTGATAGGTTGATGAGTTTATGCCCTGAATGTTCCACATGCTAACTGATAGGTTGATGAGTTTAGACCCTGAATGTTCCACATTCTAACTGATAGGTTGATGAGTTTAGGCCCTGAATGTTCCACATGCTAACTGATAGGTTGATGAGTTTAGACCCTGAATGTTCCACATGCTAACTGATAGGTTGATGAGTTTAGACCCTGAATGTTCCACATGGTAACTGATAGGTTGATGAGTTTAGACCCTGAATGTTCCACATGCTAACTGATAGGTTGATGAGTTTAGACCCTGAATGTTCCACATGCTAACTGATAGGTTGATGAGTTTAGACCCTGAATGTTCCACATGCTAACTGATAGGTTGATGAGTTTAGACCCTGAATGTTCCACATGCTACCTGATAGGTTGATGAGTTTAGACCCTGAATGTTCCACATGCTAACTGATAGGTTGATGAGTTTAGACCCTGAATGTTCCACATGCTAACTGATAGGTTGATGAGTTTAGACCCTGAATGTTCCACATGCTAACTGATAGGTTGATGAGTTTAGACCCTGAATGTTCCACATGCTACCTGATAGGTTGATGAGTTTAGACCCTGAATGTTCCACATGCTTTCTGATAGGTTGATGAGTTTAGGCCCTGAATGTTCCACATGCTTTCTGATAGGTTGATGAGTTTAGGCCCTGAATGTTCCACATGCTAACTGATAGGTTGATGAGTTTAGACCCTGAATGTTCCACATGCTAACTGATAGGTTGATGAGTTTAGGCCCTGAATGTTCCACATGCTAACTGATAGGTTGATGAGTTTAGGCCCTGAATGTTCCACATGCTAACTGATAGGTTTATGAGTTTAGACCCTGAATGTTCCACATGCTAACTGATAGGTTGATGAGTTTATGCCCTGAATGTTCCACATGCTACTGATAGGTTGATGAGTTTAGGCCCTGAATGTTCCACATGCTAACTGATAGGTTGATGAGTTTAGACCCTGAATGTTCCACATGATAACTGATAGGTTGATGAGTTTAGACCCTGAATGTTCCACATGCTAACTGATAGGTTGATGAGTTTAGGCCCTGAATGTTCCACATGCTAACTGATAGGTTGATGAGTTTAGACCCTGAATGTTCCACATGCTAACTGATAGGTTGATGAGTTTAGGCCCTGAATGTTCCACATGCTAACTGATAGGTTGATGAGTTTAGACCCTGAATGTTCCACATGCTAACTGATAGGTTGATGAGTTTAGGCCCTGAATGTTCTACATGCTAACTGATAGTGGTTTCATGTTGCAAAAAGAAAGAATAGCAGTCAGAAATACAGTAACTACTAACTAATAAGTTGTTAAGAGATAAACAGGATAACAGCTAACATTCTTTCTGTTATATATATATAACTATTCCTATTCATTGAACAAGTACATTCTAGTACAATAGGTGTGTGTGTGTGTGTGTGTGTGTGTGTGTGTGTGTGTGTGTGTGTGTGTGTGTGTGTGTGTGTGTGTGTGTGTGTGTGTGTGTGTGTGTGTGTGCATGCATCCATGTGTGTTTAGTGCAGATGTATTGGAGGAGCTGTTTAATCTCAATTAATCCTACAGGGTTCTCCTGTCCTCTGACGACCTCTGCGTAGCTGCGCTGGTCCTGCTGTTGGGCCCTGTGGAGTGGAGGAGGGCCAGGTCTGGGCCGTGGGGCTTCCTCTCTGGTCTGGTAGAGGTGGTGGTCTGGTAGTAGGCTGGGCACTGTGGAGTGGAGGAGGGCCAGGTCTGGGCCGTGGGGCTTCCTCTCTGGTCTGGTAGAGGTGGTGGTCTGGTAGTAGGCTGGGCACTGTGGAGTGGAGGAGGGCCAGGTCTGGGCCGTGGGGCTTCCTCTCTGGTCTGGTAGAGGTGGAGGTCTGGTGTGGGGTAGTAGGCTGGGCCCTGTGGAGTGGAGGGGGTCCAGGTCTTTGCCGGGGGGCTTCCTCGCTGGTCTGGTAGAGGTGGAGGTCTGGTGTGGGGTAGTAGGCTGGGCCCGGTCCGGTCTGGCTAAGCCGATGGAAGTGGTGATGCTCTGGTGGTGGGTGGGGCCTGTGGGGTGCGCTGGGTCTGGTGTGGCGTTGAAGGGGCCTGGGGCTCCTTGGTGCTGCAGTGGTCTGGTAGGGGTCTCTGGGTGGTCCTCTGTCCAGTGCGGCATGGGGTGTTTGTCTACCAAGTGCCACGTCCTTTAGAGACTCGGCAAACATCCCTACAGTCTGCTTCCTCAGGTGGGAGTGGTCGTGCAGATGCTCTGGAGTGATTGTTGGGTGGTGAGCATGTGTACGTTCTGGAGTAGACCACACCCTCTGGTGATGTCAGCGTTGACTTTCTGAATGGTACGGGGATGAAAGTCTTTGCGGGGCAGCAGAGTGGAGATGGTGATGCGGGAGTTGGGGAACCACTCAGAGGCCCTCTCTGCTACTCTGTTGACCAGGCTGCCTACTCTCTCCTGCTCCTCTCGCAGGTTGTTGGTGCCGGTGTGAATAATGATGTGGCCTGGTGTGCCAAAGTCAGGCTGGGACAGGATGTGGTGCATCCTGTGTTTTTGGGCACCATATTTTGCACACCTTGTGTTGGGGGAAGAGTTTATCTTCTTGGATGAATTTCCCATTTGAGTCAATGAGGATGGCCACCTCAGTGGGTTTTACCAGATTAGTGTGTTTACGGTCTGGGGCTGGAGTACACAGGGCCTGTGTACATGGAGGGGTGTGTGGGGGTGTGTCAGGGGGGGCAGAGAGCTTCTCTCTGTAGTAGGTGTCTCCATGTGAGCCTCCTTGTTGACTGGGGGTGTGGGTAAAGTGTTGTCGGTATGGGGGGGATTGTGGGTAAAGGTGGGTCAGTGG
>NC_138312.1:56700000-56855000 GCF_965601325.2 Salmo salar | reverse complement strand
ACAAAGTCTGCACTTTAACCTCATAGTCATTGTATCATTTCAAATCCGGAGTGCTGGAGTACAGAGCCAAAACAAACCAAAATGTGTCGCTGTGGCCATACTTTTGGAGCTCACTGTAACTAGAAATAAAGTGATCGATAGTAAACAGTAGCAGGAGCGTAGGTGATGAGTCAAAACAAAGTCACTGCAAAAATATTCTGATAGTCCGGCTTGCTACACTATATATACAACAGTATGTGGACACACCTTCAAATCAGTGGTTATGGAAGACCACAGCCAAACCCATTGCTGACATGTATATAAAACTGAGCACACAGCCATGCAATCTCCATAGACAAACATTAGCAGTAGAATGGCCTTAATGAAGAGATGTGACTTTCAACATACCGTCATAGGATGCCACCTTGACAACAAGTCAGTTCGTCAAATGTCTGCCTTGCTAGAGCTGCCCCGGTCAACTGTAAGTGATGTTATTGTGAAGTGGAAACGTCTAAGAGCAATAACGGCTCAGCCGCGAAGTGGTAGGCCACACACAAGTTCACAGAACGGGACCACCCAGTGCTGAAGCTCGTAGCGCATAAAAATCGTCTGTCCTCTGTTGCAACAATCACTACCGAGTTCCAAACTGCCTCTGGAAGCAACGTCAGCACAAAACTGTTCGTTGGGAGCTTCATGAAATGGGTTTCCATGGCCGAGCAGCTGCACACACGCCTAAGATCACCATGCACAATGCCAAGCATCGGCTGGAGTGGTGTAAAGCTCGCCACCATTGGACTCTGGAACAGTGGAAACACGTCCTCTGGAGTGATGAATCACGCTTCACCATCTGGCAGTCTGACGAATTAATCTGGGTTTGGCGGATGCCAGGAGAATTCTACCTGCCCCAATGCATAGTGCCAACTGTAAAGTTTGGTGGAGGAGGAATAATGGTCTGGGGCTGTTTTTCATGTTCGGGCTAGGCCCCTTAGTTCCAGTGAAGGGAAATCTTAACTCTACTGCATACAGTGACATTCTAGACGATTCTGTGCTTCCAACTTTGTAGCAACAGTTTGGGCAAGGCCTTTTCCTGTTTCAACATGACAATGCCCCCGTGCACAAAGTGAGGTCCATACAGCAATGGTTTGTTGAGATGGGTGTGGAAGAACTTGACTGGCCTGCATAGAGCCCTGACCTCAAACCCAACGAACAACTTTGGGATGAATTGGAACGCCGACTGCGAGCCAGGGCTAATCGCCTAGCATCAGTGCCCGACCTCACTAATGCTCTTGTGGCTGAATGGAGCAAGTCCCCACGGCCATGTTCCAACATCTAGTAGAAAGCCTTCCCAGAAGAGTGGAGGCTGTTATAGCAGCAAAGGATGGACCAACTCCATATTAATGCTCATGATTTTGGAATGAGATGTTTGACAAGCAGGTGTCCACATACTTTTGGTCATGTGGTGTATTTGGTCAACTATTTAACTAACCATTTAGCAGTCCCCTCTAGTCACATTCTATCGTTCATTTATCATCTCAGCCGGTTGTTTCGTACTGCGTTTCCATTAACCAGTAAACAGAAACACTAGCTGGACTTGTGTCCAGAAGGCAAAACACTTATGAAGTTACCTTGGTAAGAAATCAATAGTCACATAGCCTCAGGGATCTATGGGCTGTAGCAGTTAGAGTAGCTGGATGCAGTGTACAGATGGACTACCGCTAGTGTTTGTAAGGGAATTGACCCCTGATTTGGAAGGTTATTGGTTTTTCTACTAGGAGATGAGTTAGGCTTTGAGACACGATGAGGTTAGAGCGAGTGTATGTTTGTTTATAAAACTCAAGACAGTGTTTTTTCCATGATACACAAACCTTTACATTTATGTATAATGTATTCTTTATCCTGTGAAGTCACATTGCGATTCACGTCTCTTTTTTTAAGTGAGCCCTGGACATTTAGTATTATGAATAGTAAATTCCTTCTTTGTGGTTATTGTGATCTGATTGTCATGGTAACCTTCACGTTCCTCCTTTAACTCGTTAGCTTTATCATCGGGCATCAGATCACCAAGATTAACACACACATCTCTCTCCTCTCGTCCTAACGGTCCCGTCTTTCTTCCCCAAGCTCATCGGCTCCATCATCGGGCACCAGGGCACCAAGATTAACACACACATCTCTCCCCTCTCATCCTAACGGTCCCGTCTTTCTTCCCCAAGCTCATCGGCTCCATCATCGGGCGCCAGGGCACCAAGATCAATGAGATCCGGCAGGCGTCAGGGGCTCAGATAAAGATTGGTAGCCAGCTGGACAGCACCAGTGATAGAGCCGTCACCATCACAGGGACCCCCATCTCTATCAACCTGGCCCAATACCTCATCACCTCCTGGTAAGACAAAGCTCTGGTCCTCTGTTGCTCAGTTGGTAGAGCTTCTAACACCAGGGTAGTGGGTTCGTCAAATGTATGCACTCATGACTGTAAGTCACGTTGAATAAACGTGTCCCCTGAATGGCATATATTTTGATATGTATTGTTATATATTAACTCTGGCACCACTCAGGGTTTACCTGGGCTGTGTTCAGTAGGCACAAAACAGAAGAAAATGTTCCAATATGTTTTGCAACGGAAAATGAATATAGACCTTTCTTATTGGACAAGTCCAGGTAGTCCCTCCTTGTTTCAGTCCGTTTTCTTCGGTTCGGTGCCTAATGAACATAACCCTCGTCAAGCCTCATGATACAAGGGGGGGCATTTCACTGCTTCAACACAGTCTTAACTTTTACCTACCTCCACAGATTACAGATTTCTTTAATCTTGTTGTAACGTAATGTTGACACATTCATTTTCAACAGCTCGTACTATAAGAAAAATAGCAACACATTTTAAAGTATGTACTAAAACTGTTTAGTGGAACAATAACGCATTAATACGCTGATTAAAATCAAGTCTTTTATCTTGTGATGATTATTTATGTTGTGTGACTGCTCTCGGAAGGACCTCTCCCCTCCAATCAGAAGAGATGTCAGACTACATCGTTCACTCACCCTCTCTGTTACCAAGTGTTGCATCAGACAGTTGAAAGTGCTGAATTTTGAACATACCCCATTTCTACAAAGAACAAAGATTTGACTGTGTAGCCAGATGGACATTCCAAGCTATCATTTAACCCTAAAAAACACACTGTAGTCATGCTGCATTAGAAATTATACACTGTATATTACACTGTATTACACGTTGCATACACATTGTATTATTATTACAGACAATACAAATACAAATACATTATATATTTATTTATTTACATATTGACAAATACAATATGTATCTTTGATCCTTTACAGAATAAGGAAAATCCTAATGAACTTTGAACTTATTTGTGTTTCCCTTACCCAAGCCCTTACCCAAGCCATCACCCTGACTTATAGCACCCACTCCTTTCATGAGAGCCAGAAAGATCCTCCCCCCTCAAATAATCTGTTACAACCTCCAGAAAAAAACACACCTCTTTTATCATTTAGATTTTTAATCTCCTTTTTTATTTGATTTCTTTAATTCCACTCAATTTTTTTTTAACATGTCTTTTATTTCTTTAACCTTCTAATCCTTTTCCATCCGTTACTCCCCTCCTTCCCTCCTTCCCTTGTCCTTCCCTCCTTCCCTCCTTCCCTTGTCCTTCCCTCCACCCTCCTTCCCTCCTTCCCTTGTCCTTCCCTCCTTCCCTCCTTCCCTTGTCCTTCCCTCCACCCTCCTTCCCTCCTTCCCTTGTCCTTCCCTCCTTCCCTCCTTCCCTTGTCCTTCCCTCCACCCTCCTTCCCTCCTTCCCTTGTCCTTCCCTCCACCCTCCTTCCCTCCTTCCCTTGTCCTTCCCTCCCTACACCTCCAACCCCCCCCCTCTTCCTCCTCTTCCTTCACCTCCTATCCTCCTCCTCCTATCACCATGTGCAGTTTAGAGACCGCCAAATCCACCGCCCAGTCTTCCTCCATGTCGACCCCTGCTGACCTCACCATGGCCTACAGCCATCCGCCCTCCCCAGCCCAGTCTTCAGCTGTGGCTGCTGCCACCCTGGCTGCCATGGGCTGCCCTGGCATGTCCCACTCCCACCCCCACGCTGCAGTCCCCATGATGGGCACCCACCCCTATGGAGCCCTCCCCCTCTCCAGCCTCCTTGGAATGCAATCCATGAAATCCATCCAATCTGTACCCTTCCTGGCTTTATCCAACCCTGCCGCCAATGCAGCCGCTGCCGCTGGGGCCCATGCCCAGGCCCAGATCTCCTATACAGCGAAGATCTCCTCGGCCAACGGGATCGGGAAGAAACCGGAGAGACAGAAGTTTGCGCCATACTGATGACGTCCGTCTCCATCCCTCCATCACTCCATCCTTCTCTCCAGCTCTCACTTCCGTCCCTGAGACAAGAAAGAAAGGGGGGAAGAATGGAGGGAAGGTCCGTTTTTGTTGTTGTTATATTCCTCCATTCTCTTCTCTCTTGTAGTTGCGTAGTACATTTTAGAGACTTTAGCCCTTATCTCGTATAGCTTTAGCCCTTATCTCGTATGGCTCATATAGAAAGCTATATTGATGTTGTCAGGCCAAGGAAGCCTATCAAGCCATAGGCTGTATCTCAGATGGAACCCATCTCAGATGGAACACATCTCAAATGGAACCCATCTCAGATGGAACCCATCTCAGATGGAACCCATCTCAAATGGAACCCATCTCAGATAGAACCCATCTCAAATGGAAGCCATCTCAGATGGAACCCATCTCACCTTTATAGTGCAGTTCTGTTGACCAATGGTGCTCCAGGGTTCTAGGGCCCACCAGGGTTCTGATAAAAAGTAGTGCATTATATATGGAAAAGGGTTCTGTTTGAGATGCAGCCGGAGACTATTCTTACCTTCACTTTTATCCTCCTCTCACCGTCCTTTCATTCTACGCTACTGCTTTTATTTATTATTGACTTCTACTGAAATATTCCCGCAACGAGTTTATACATTTAAACACTGGTGACTGATGCTCGACTGTAAGTTCCTGTATCAGCTTTTATACAATGTGTGTTCCTTCCTTTATACAACTCCAAGGTTTTTTTTTTTTGTATTTGAAGAACGATGTAAAACAATATATGTTTTTAAAAATGACTTCAGACCTCTCTTTTAGTGTTATTTTGTCATGTTTTTTTGTCACATTTTATTTGAAATGTGTTGTTTAATTTATTTTATTTATTATGACGAATATTACTTTTACAATAAAATGTTAGTTTTTTGGGGGGAAAATGGCTCCAGGTACTACTACCAAGACTACTAATTCTTCTCTTCCTTCCTGTCCTGAGTTTTGACTAAAGAAGGTATTTCCTCCTGTCTCTCACCTCAGAAGTGGTATCTCCTACTAAAGCAAGGTTTTTTTTAGCAACGTTAGGTTTTTATTGAATAGAGAAAAAGTTTTTTCCCACATCTTATATGTCAATATAATAAATAATTTAACACGCTAAAAGCAGGGTACATGCATTTCCAACTGTCCTACTGGGATTTAAACAGCTAAAGCCCACTTGGGATGAGGGTTGAGGGATGAGGAATGAGGGATGAGGGGTGAGAGTTGAGGGATGAGGATTGAGGGAGGAGAGGTGAGGAATGAGGGATGAGGGGTGAAAGTTGAGGGATGAGGTTTGAGGGGTGAGGGATGAGGGGTGAGAGTTGAGGGAGGAGGGGTGAGGGATGAGGTTTGAGGGAGGAGGGGTGAGGGATGAGGGGTGAGAGTTGAGGGAGGAGATTTGAGGGAGAAGGGTGAGGGATGAGTTTTGAGGAATGAGGGAGGAGGTTTGAGGGAGGAGAGGTGAGGTTTGAGGGAGGAAGGGTGAGGGAGGAGGGGTGAGAGTTGAGGGATGAGGGAGGAGGGGTGAGGGGTGAGGTTTGAGGGAGGAGGGGTGAGAGTTGAGGGATGAGGGGTGAGAGTTGAGGGGTGAGAGTTGAGGTTTGAGGGATGAGGGGTGAGGGAGGAGGGGTGAGGGATGAGGTTTGAGGGAGGAGGGGTGAGGGAGGATGGGTGAGAGTTGAGGGATGAGGGAGGAGGGGTGAGGGAGGAGGGGTGAGAGTTGAGGGATGAGGGAGGAGGGGTGAGGGATGAGGGGTGAGGTTTGAGGGAGGAGGGGTGAGAGTTGAGGGATGAGGGGTGAGAGTTGAGGGGTGAGAGTTGAGGTTTGAGGGATGAGGGGTGAGGGAGGAGGGTTGAGGGATGAGGGAGGAGGGGTGAGAGACGAGGGATGAGGTTTGAGGGAGGAGGGGTGAGGGATGAGGTTTGAGGGAGGAGGGGTGAGGGATTAGGGGTGAGGGGTGAGGGGTGAAAGTTGAGTGAGAAGGGAGAAGGGGTGAGGGATGAGGGGTGAGAGATTTCAGGGGTGAGAGTTGAGGGGTGAGAGTTGAGGGGTGAGGTTTGAGGGATGAGGGAGGAGGGGTGAGGGAGGAGGGGTGAGGGATGAGGTTTGAGGGAGGAGGGGTGAGGGATGAGGGAGGAGAGATGAGGGATGAGGGAGGAGGTTTGAGGGAGTGGGGTGAGGGATGAGGGGTGAGGGGTGAAAGATGAGGGAGGAGGGTGAGGGAGGAGGGGTGAGGGATGAGGGAGGAGGGGTGAGGGAAGGGGAATGAGGGGTGAGGGAGGAGGGGTGAGGGAGGAGGGGTGAGGGAAGAGGGATGATGATGTTTTTCTCACCCCGGTTGTCAAACTATTGTGCCACTTACTAGCTATTCTTGACTAATTCTGCATGTTTGCTCGGCCACACACTCACACACACACACACACACACACACTGGAACACACACTGAAACACACACACTGGAACACACACACTCACAGACACACACACAAGCGCGCACACACACACATTGGAACACACACGCACACACATACTGGAACACACACTGGAACACACACACACAGGTTAAAATACACATTGGGCTGGGTCTTTGTGTTGACAGACTCTATAGACCTAAATAACCACAAGTAATGTGAAAGACAAGCAATACTGAAGTGAAGGAGTGCATCTGCTGTAGCCTACAGACCAATAGAGACAGACAGGACAACATATATACTACTACTACTACTACTACTACTACTACTACTACTACCACTGTAATACATTATAACTCTATCTTACAGAGATGTTTTGTGTTGAGTTTTTATAAATATGCCGTAAAATATGAACTCACTTATTTTTATAAAAACACCGAAACGAGTTGTAAGTTGTAGGGAATTTACTGTGTTCACTCACTAGTAAATCACTCATTCATAGTCTGTCTCAAAAGCTACCTTCTTCCCTGTACAGTGCACTACATTTCACCACACTCGCTTGACATGTAGTGCACTGTATTAGCTAGGGTGTCTTTTTCGGGATGCAGACATCCACTGAACGTTGTTGTCAAAAACCTCCAGTCCACCGTGTGTGTTTTCTGTTCTCTCCTAACGTCTCTCACTGTAGCCCATTTGCATGAGTTCAACTTGAATTGATGTCTATGCAAAACATCTCTTGACGTTTCAGCAAAATGTATTTGTTGTTCTGCGTAGCTCGTAGTATCACTGAGACAATACTGACTGGTAGGAAAGAACTCAAACACAGACTAGTTTTGGAGAGGATACAGGGGGATTAGCTAGGGGAGCAACAATCTAGTAACCACCCCCTGGTTTTATACAAATCCCAGTTGGAAGATTCCCGGAATCAGAAGGCAATCATCTGGAAATCTGCAATCCTCCAACCAGGATTTCTGGAAAACCTGGGAATTTTGGAGAAAGTTACAAGAATTTTTGCGACCCTAGGATCAAGCAATGCGGCATTTGTTTTGGCATAGTTTTTTAACCATAAGGATAACTATATAAAAGCAATGATCTCATTCCAACTCTTTCTACTGCCGGGAGGCACATTTCAGTTGAAGGCATTCAGTTGTACAACTGACTAGATACCCCCCCTTTTCCCTTTCCTTTAACACACAATATGCACATGACTATAACCCAATCAAAAGGACACAAATACAATACAATATTGCACTTAAACATGAGCGTTTCTGTTATCATGGCAGAATAGATATCAACATATTCTATTGATTAAATACCATCACACTTCTTGCAATGTCTTTTTTTTTTTTGCTTGAGTCCTCACAGGAAAAGTTCTGTCATTTGAATCCACATGAAGTTTTCCTCTGTTGTTTCTTTCTATACATGCCATTCTAATAAACAAAACAATATGCATCTACTTCGTTCTACCAGTCTCCTTTTTCCTCTCTAAGCATTTTTTATTAAGCCCAGCAACTGTAGCTAAGTACCTAACACACAAATGAGCACAAGTCTATGATGTCTGTTCAATTCAAATGTATTTAAATTAAAATGACTAGATTCAGTCAGATTGACATCCACATAGTGTTGTTTTGGTGGTGTCAGAGCTGTCAAATCCATAAGCGTCTCGTTCCGTTACCTTGCCATTGGATACAATGAAACCACACCCCACTATAATCTGTGAAATCCCATGCAGCTGCGTTAGATGTTTATGCAGCCGCAACGCGTTACAAGTTCAAACACTCAGATTAGATTGATGGGCATAAATCCCCCCCCCCCCCCCCCCATCCAAAATAACATGAAAACAGGCATTAGCCTCACATCAATGGTTTGACATTTGAGAGTCATTATTTCTAACATCAATAGAGCCTACACTTTCTAGCGGCATTTTGAACTTCTAACGCAGTAGGATAATAAGGAAGTGACTTGTGACAGACAGGAGCAGCTAATCACCGATACGTCGATTCATACCACAGTTACACCGCCAACATTCACCGATACGTCAGCTCATACCACAGTTACACCTCCAACATTCACCGATACGTCAGCTCATACCACAGTTACAGTTGCACGTCAAACACCACCAAAACATGCAGATCTGCTATGTGGATTTTGGCCAACGCTGGTTAACGTTGGAACTGATTAAATATACATTTCTTGTCCTGCGAGGCAACTTATTTTCTTCATTACAAGAAAAGCAGAAGACATGTTCAACCAGTTGGTGGTTGGTAGGCAGGTATTAGTTCATTTAATTATCTAGGTATTATATACTGTAGGTTTCATATGTACCCCAGTGCTGTAATTACATATGTTTAACAGTAGTCCTCCCCACCCCCTCAGTGTAGGTCTCCATACAGGGTGTTATCCTGCTGGCTCCTAGCCATCACCTGCCACCACTATAAAGGCATGGTGTGTATCCTAAATGACACCCTGGCCCAGAACAGAACGGCACGTCCTGCTCTTCACTGTAATCAAAGGCCTACTATTAATACTATGCAAGCCAGTCTCTCTTGGCTAAGAGTTCAGGAACGACTGACTGTGTCTCTTCTTGTTTTTATAAGAAACATTAATGTGTTGGAAATTCCCAAATTGTTTGCATAGTCAACTTACACACAGCACTGACACACACACTTACCCCACCAGACATGCCACCAGGGGTCTTTTCACAGTTCCCAGGTCCAGAACAAATTCAAGGAAACGTACAGTATTATACAGAGCCACGAGTGCATGGAATTCCCTTCCATCTCATATACAGTAAGTGAACAGTTAACCTGGTTTAAAAAAACAAATAAAGCAACGCCTCACAGCACAACGCCTCTCCCCCATGTGACCTATTGGTTGTGTTTATGTACTGACATGTATGTGGAACTGATAGATGTACACACTACATGTTAATGTTTTTAAATGTATGTAAATGGTAAAGTATTTTTTCTGTAATGTCTTTTTCATTATGTGTCTGACCCCAGTTAGACTAGCTGTCTCTATTGGCGTTGGCTGATGGGGATCCTAATAAAATCAAATCAACAACCCTATTCCATTTATAGTGCACTACTATTAACCAGGGCCCAAATGACCCTGGTCAAAAGTAGTGCACTACTATTAACCAGGGCCCATATGACTCTGGTGAAAAGTAGTGCACTACTATTAACCAGGGCCCATATGACTCTGGTCAAAAGTAGTGCACTACTATTAACCAGGGCCCATATGACTCTGGTCAAAAGTAGTGCACTACACTCTAAGAAATAAAGGTGCTATCTAGAACCTAAAAGGGTTCTTAAGGCTGTCCCCATAGGAGAACCCTTTGAAAAACCCTTTTTGGTTCCAGAAGGAACACTTTTGGTTCCATGTAGAACCCTTTACACAGAGGGTTATACATGGAACCCAAAAGGGTTCTACCTGGAACCAAAAAGGGTTCTATGGGGACAGCCAAATAACCTTTTTGGAACCCTTTTTTCTAAGAGTGTATATAGGGAATAGGGTGTCATTTGAAATGAAGTTACAACACAGAGATGACAGCAGGCTATGAATAAACTCACTTTACAACAGAGATGAAAGCACAGAGCTGGAAGCAGGCTGAAAGAAGGCTATGAATAAACTCATTTTACAACACAGAGATGAAAGCACAGAGCTGGAAGCAGGCTGAAAGAAGGCTATGAATAAACTCACTTTACAACACAGAGATGAAAGCAGGCTGAAAGAAGGCTATGAATAAACTCACTTTACAACACAGAGATGAAAGCAGGCTGAAAGAAGGCTATGTAACGCCCTGGCCATAGAGAGGGGTTTTTGTTCTTTATTTTGGTTAGGCCAGGGTGTTACATTGGGTGGGCGTTCTATGTTCTGTTTCTATGTTTTTGTATTTCTTTGTTTTGGGCCGTGTGTGGCTCCCAATCAGGCACAGCTGAAGTTCGTTGTTGTTGATTGGGAGTCACACATAAGTGCATGTTTTTCCGTTGGGGTTTTATGGGTAATTGTTTCTGTCATTGTGTTTCACCTGACAGAACTGTTTGGCTGTCAGTTTCTTGTTTTGTAGTTGTATAGTGTTCTGTTTAAGAATGAAATATGATGAACACTAACTCCGCTGCGTTTTGGTCCACTCTCTCTCACGGCAGCTGTTACAGGCTATGAATAAACTCACTTTACAACAACACTTTAGACTAATAAATACACAATTAGTAACGATAATATGGCTATATACACGGGGTACCAGTACCAAGTCGATGTACAGGTGAACAAGGTAATTGAGGTAGATACTGTATGTATATATAGGTAGGGGTAGAGTCACTAGGCAACAGGATATATAATAAATAGTAGCAGCATTGTATGTGATGAGTCAACAGGGTTAGTGCAAAGGGGGTTCAATGCAGATAGTCGCCATTTGGTGAACTGTTTAACTATTTAGCAGTCTATTGGCTTGGGGATAGAAGCTGTTCAGGGTCCTGTTGGTTCCAGACGTGGTGCGTTGGTGCCGCTTGCCGTGTGGTAGCGGAGAGAACAGTCTATGACTTGGGTGGCTGGAGTCTTTGACAATTTATAGGGCCGTCCTCTGACACCGCCTGGTATATAGGTTCTGGATGGTGTATAGGTCCTGGATAGCAGGAAGCTTGGCCCCAGTGATGTACTGCGCTGTACGCATTATCATCTGTAGCGCCTTGCGGTCGGATGCCAAGTAGTTGCCATAACAAGCAGTGATGCACCCAGTCAAGATTCTCTCAATGCTGTAGAAATTATTGAGGATCTGAAGGCCCATGTCAAATCTTTTCAGTTACTGAGAAGGAAGAGGCGTTGTTGTGCCTTCTTCATTACAGTGTTGGTCTGGGTGGACCATGTTAATTCCATAGTGATGTGGACACCGTGGAACTGGAAACTCTCGACCCGTTCCATTACAGCCCCGGTCGATGTGGAAGGGGTGTGCTCAGCCCTCTGTTTCCTGTAGTCCGCGATCAGCTCAAAAGGAACACCTATGTGAGAATGCTGTTCATTGACTACAGCTCAGCGTTCAACACCATAGTGCTCACGAAGCGCATCACTAAGCTAAGGACTCTGGGACGAAATACCTCCCTCTGCAACTGGATCATGGGGCCTCATTTATAAAACGGACTTACGATCAATTTTGACCTTAAGCATGACTTAAGAATAGAACCACGTAGCTACAGTGAGGGAAAAAAGTATTTGATCCCCTGCTGATTTTGTACGTTTGCCCACTGACAAAGAAATGATCAGTCTATAACTTTAATGGTAGGTTTATTTGAACAGTGAGAGACAGAATAAGAACAAAAACATCCAGAAAAACGCATGTCAAAAATGTTATAAATTGATTTGCATTTTAATGAGGGGAAATCTCTGATTGTAAGGCACGTTCTGGTGCCATCAATTTTAAGTTAATTAGAGATTTATAGATCACAGGTGCGTAAGTTACAAATGGGCTTCTTAGAACCTGCGTATGCAAGGTTATTTATGCTCAGTATCGTTTATGAATCGAACGTAAGCACACCGTCGAAAATGATCTTACGACTAAGTTCAAGTATAAATCTAAGAACATTTTTATAAATGAGGCCCCTGGACTTCCTAACAGGCCGCCCCCAGGTGGTAAGGGTAGGCAATAACACATCTGCCACGCTGATCCTCAATACTGGGGCCCATCAGGGGTGCGTGCTTAGTCCCCTCCTGTATTCCCTGTTCACTCACGACTGCGTGGACAAGCACGACTCCAACAACATCATTAAGTTTGCTGACGACACAACAGTGGTAGGCCTGATCACTGACTATGACGAGACAGCCTATAGGGAGGAACTCAGACATCTGGCAGTGTGGTGCCAGGACAACAACCTCTCACTCAGTGTGAGCAAGACAAAGGAGCTGATCGTGGACTAAAGGAAAAGGAGGGCCGAACAGGCCCCCATTAACATCGACGGGGCTGTAGTGGAGCGGGTCGAGAGTTTCAAGAGCCTTGGTGTCCACATCACCAACAAACTATCATGGTCCAAATACACCAAGACAGTCGTGAAGAGGGCACGAAATCACCTTTTCCTCCTCAGGATACTGAAAAGATTTGGCATGGGTCCCCAGATCCTCAAAACCATCTACAGCTGCACCATCGAGCGCATCCTGACTGGTTGCATTACTGCCTGGTATGGCAACTGCTCAGCATCTGACTGGAAGGCGCTACAGAGGGTAGTGTGAACGGCCCAGTACATCACTGGGGCCAAGCTTCCTGACATCCAGGACCTATATACCAGGCGGTGTCAGAGGAAAGACCCCAAAAAAAATTGACTCCAGATACCCAAGTCATAGACTGTTCTCTCTGCTACTGCACGGCAAGAGGTACCTGAGCGCCAAGTCTAGGACCAAAAGGTTCCTTATAAGCTTCTACCCCCAAGCCATAACATAAGACTGTTGAACAATTAATCAAATGGCCACCCATACTATTTACATTTGCCTGTACCCCCGCATATTGACTCGGTACTGGAACCCCCTGTATATAGGCTCCACATTGACTCGGTACCGGTACCCCCTGTATATAGCCTCCACATTGACTCTGTACCGGTACCCCCTGTATATAGCCTCCACATTGATTCGGTACCGGTAACCCCTGTAAATAGCCTCCACATTGACTCGGTACCGGTACCCCTTGTATATAGCCTCCACATGGACTCGGTACCGGTACCCCCTGTATATAGCCTCCACATTGACTCTGTACCGGTACCCCCTGTATATAGCCTCCACATTGATTCGGTACCGGTAATCCCTGTAAATAGCCTCCACATTGACTCGGTACCGGTACCCCTTGTATATAGCCTCCACATTGACTCTGTACCGGTACCCCCTGTATATAGCCTCACATTGACTTGGTACCGGTACCCCTTGTATATAGCATCCACATTGACTCGGTACACGTACCCCCTGTATATAGACTCCACATTGACTCTGTACCAGTACCCCCTGTATATAACCTCCACATTGACTCTGTACCGGTACCCCCTGTATATAGCCTCCACATTGACTCGGTACCGGTATCCCCTGTATATAGCCTCTACATTGACTCTGTACCAGTACCCTCTGTATATAGCCTCCACATTGACTCTGTACCGGTACCCCCTGTATATAGCCTCCACATTGACTCTGTACCGTAACCCCTTGTATATAGCCTCCACATTGACTCGGTACCGGTACCCCCTGTATATAGCCTCCACATTGACTCGATACCGGTACCCCCTGTATATAGCCTCCACATTGACTTGGTACACGTACCCCCTGTATATAGCCTCCACATTGACTCGGTACCGGTACCCCCTGTATATAGCCTCCACATTGACTCAGTACCGGTACCCCCTGTATATAGCCTCCACATTCACATGGTACCAGGTACCCCCTGTATATAGCCTCCACATTGACTCTGTACCGGTACCCCTTGTATATAACCTCCACACTGACTCTGTACCAGTACCCCCTGTATATAACCTCCACACTGACTCTGTACCGTAACACCCTGTATATAACCTCCACACTGACTCTGTACCAGTACCCCCTGTATATAACCTCCACACTGACTCTGTACCGTAACACCCTGTATATAACCTCCACACTGACTCTGTACCAGTACCCCCTGTATATAACCTCCACACTGACTCTGTACCGTAACACCCTGTATATAACCTCCACACTGACTCTGTACCGTAACACCCTGTATAGAGCCTCGTTATTGTTATGTAAATGTACTGTGTTACTTTTTGATTGATTAGATTTTTTTACTTTAGTTTGTTTAGTAAATATTTTATTAACTCTATTTCTTGAACTGCATTGTTGGTTAATAAGGCCTTGTAAGGAAGCAATTCACGGTAAAGTCTACACCTTTTATATTCGCCACATGTGACAAATAAAATGTATTTTATTTTATTTGTTGTCCTGGCACCACACTGCTAGGTCTCTGACCTCCTCCCTATAGGCTGTCTCAACATTGTCGATGATCAGGCCTACCACTGTTGTGTCGTCAGTAAACTTAATGATGGTGTTGGAGTCGTGCTTGGCCACGCAGTCGTGGGTGAACAAGGAATACACCCCTGAGGGGCCCCTGTGTTAAGGATCAGTGTGGCACATGTGTTGTTGCTTACCCTCACCACCTGGGGCCGGCCCGTCAGGAAGTCCAGGATCCAGTTGCAGAGGGAGGTGTTCAGTCCCAGGGTCTTGAAGATAGTGATGAGCTTGGATTGCACTATGGTGTTAAACCATATAGTGTGTGTGTGTGTGTGTGTGTGTGTGTGTGTGTGTGTGTGTGTGTGTGTGTGTGTGTGTGTGTGTGTGTGTGTGTGTGTGTGTGTGTGTGTGTGTGTGGTGTGTGTGTGTGCGTGTGTGCGTGTGCGTGCGTGTGTGTGTGCGACTGTGTGTGTGTATTTTAATTTAGTCTGTACTGTAATTTAGAACCTGTACTGTAATTTAGAACCTAGCCTACAGCCCTGTAATAAATAACACAGGCTAGATCTTGTATTTTTAGATATATTTTACAAAATCTATTCCATCGTTGATCCTTGGCACGCACAACCATAAACACATCTCTTGTTAACAGTAATCTATAGAGTTGGGTTTGGCTGAGATTCAGAGGAGAACCGAAGACAGGATGTTAAAACCAGGGGAGCCCATCTGGCATGTGTTTATTACTCTGACCTTGGATCACTACTAACGGACGTCTCAGTCGGAGTGGACAGGATGAGACTGACGGCCAACACTATATAGAATATTAATGCTGCTGTATGACATTAAAACAAATTAAAACTATTATAACAGTTAATGATTGTGAAAAGAGAACATGTTGTTAGATTATTGATTATTACAGACTTTTAAGTTTTGTGTTAATAGATCAATGTCCTGGATAAAAGTAACACAAAACTTATTTTTCATGAGCTCATGAGACTGGCAAAAATTTTTCAAGACCTTTCAAGTCTATCAAAATACTTCACATAGTAATAATAATAATAATAATAATAATTATAATTATAATAATAATACAGCAGACGCGTTTATATAAAGCGACATAGGGTCATGTGCAAATACATGTTCACTTATAGCTTAACCCCAGCGAGAATTGAACCCCTCGACACAAAACAGTGCTACGGAAACAAACAGAAAAGACTTCAAATAGTTTCACAATTCATCTATTACTCGAGGTTGGAATAACTGGATCAACTGTAGTCCATCTCCACACTACATAGTGAATATCTCTCCTCTGTAGGGAGTTGGAGGTTGTTATGCCCTCTCCCCTTTTCTCTCTTTCTATCTCTAGTTCTCTCTCTCTCCTTCTCCCTTTACTCTTTTCCTATCGTCTTCCTCCTTCATCCCTCTCTTTCTACCACCTGTCCCCTTCTGTCATCCGTCTCTCTCTCTCTCTAAGCGTTAAATGCAATCCAATAAACCCCTTGGTGCCTGAAATCAAGGCTCTCCCAGGTTTCCCCATCCCATCTCCCAGAGGAAAGAAAGGATCAGATGGCCCTGAGAGCTGACAAGACAGACAGCGAAGGAGGCGGAGATCACCGCATTGTGACCGGGTTGTGTCCCAAATGGCACCCTATTCCCTATCGGCCCAGGTCAAAAGTAGTGCACTACATAGGGAATAGGGTGCAAACGGGCCCGCCTCCTCTTCTAGTCTTAACATTACAGGCTGCACAGAAAGAAACAGGAGAACGGAGAGACCTGACCAGGGTTCAACTACTATTCAAAATCATTACAATTCTTTGATCGGTTGCTTTAGCCTGACTGCAGTAACCAGATGGGCAGGGTTAAGGGTTTTAGAAAATCCTTATTGGTTCCATTGCAACAGGCATGCACAATCGAGCACAGATGCAGTATTTGGAATTATTTCAAATAGTATTTGAACCCAGGTCTGGGGTACAGACATGGGCTGGGGTACAGACATGGGCTGGGGTTGGGGCTGAGTGGGGAGATAGGATTCTCTATAAGGCACCATCTGCTCTGCTGGTGCAGCAGGTCTCAGGAGTGGCTTCAGGCTAAGACGTTGGGTTGTTTAGGGCAGGTGGGGGCTACTCAGGGGAGGGTGGAGAGGGCTGGATGGATGGTGGTTTTATGGATAGGGGGAGTGAGTTGAGAAGGGGAGGAGAGGAGGGAGGGAGGGAGTTATGGACCATGTCTGTCCCTAGATACCCAGCTGCCATTGCAACAGGAAGTGAAGAAATTTAATTATCTGACCCTCATGACTAAATTAATATATAAAAAAAGAGTAATTGTAAGTGAATTTGGCTAAGTTCAGACCAGTATCTATTCTCTAATTTTACTACAGACATTTTATATAACTCTTTTTATTGGTATTTTCTTTCACAATAACAGTAAACAATGCTTGAAATACAGTAGTTTGCACAGACATTTAAAACATTTTCTAAGGATTCAGATCTTGTTTAATCATTGCCTGGTTTGTTTCACCTTCCTTTTTTATTTTGGCACCAGAATGCTTTTCAGCGACGGTGTCTTCTCTTGTCACCCCATGCTGTGTGTGTGTGTGTGTGTGGGGGGGGGGGGGGGGGTCTTCCACAACAACAGAAGCAGCAAATGATTGTTATCACCCTGAAACATTTTACTGGCAACTCTTAGTCACCACTTGCAAAAATACTCCACAGACACACGCATACACACACACGCACATGCACACACACACACACACACACACACACACACACACACACACACACACACACACACACACACACACACACACACACACACACACACACACACACACACACACACACACACACACACACACACACAGAGGCAATAAAGCCCCTATTGTTCTGTGAGCTGTGTCTGGCCAGACAATGAGACTGCTTTAATACAGCCCAACCCCAGACCGACCCCAGCTCAGCCCAGCCCAACCCAACCCTAGCCCAGCCCAGCCCAACCCAACCCAACCCCAGCCCAACCCCAGCCCAGCCCAGCCCACCCCCAGCCCCAGCCCAGCCCAACCCCAGCCCAGCCCAACCCCAGCCCAGCCCAACCCAGCCCAGTCCAACCCCAGCCCAGCCCAACCCCAGCCCAACCCCAGCCCAACCCAACCCCAGCCCTACCCCAACCCAACCCCAGCCCAGCCCAGCCCAGCCCAACCCCAGCCCAACCCCAGCCCAGCCCAACCCCAGCCCAACCCCAGCCCAGCCCCAGCCCAGCCCAACCCCAGCTCAGCCCAACTCCAGCCCACCCCAGCCCAACCCCAGCCCAACCCCAGCCCAGCCCAGCCCAACCCCAGCCCAACCCCAGCTCAGCCCAACTCCAGCCCAACCCCAGCCCAACCCCAGCCCAACCCCAGCTCAGCCCAACCCCAGCCCAGCCCAACCCCAGCTCAGCCCAACCCCAGCCCAACCCTGGCCAGCCCAACCCCACCCCAACCCTGGCCAGCCCAACTCCAGTCCCAGCCCAACCCCAGCCCAGCCCAACCCCAGCCCAGCCCAGCCCAAACCCAGCCCAACCCCAGCCCAACCCTGGCCAGCCCAACCCCAGCCCAGCCCAACCCCAGCCCAGCCCAACCCCAGCCCAGCCCAGCCCCAGCCCAGCCCAACCCCAGCCCAGCCCAACCCCAGCCCAACCCAACCCCAGCTCAGCCCAACCCCAGCCCAACCCTGGCCAGCCCAGCCCAACCCCACCCCAACCCTGGCCAGCCCAACCCCAGCTCAGCCCAGCCCCAGCCCAGCCCAACCCCAGGTCAGCCCAACCCCAGGCCACCCCAACCCTAGCCCAGCCCCAGGCCAGCCCAACCCCAGGCTACCCCAACCCCAGTCCAGTCTAGCCCAACCCTAGCCCAGCCCCAGGCCAGCCCAACCCCAGCCCAACCACAGGCCAGCCCAACCCCAGGCCACCCCAACCCCGGGCCAGCCAAACCCCAGGCAAGCCCAACATGATTTTGATTAGATATTGTCTAATGCATTGTATGTGCAGGGCTCCCTTGTGAAAGAGACCCTGGTCTCAATGGTGACTCCCTGTTCAAATATTTTTTTGGTTTTTAAATGAATTGAGAGGAATTGAGGAAACAAGGGTAGTAATGTTTTCAGACTCTTCTAGAATCTAGCTCCATCTGGTTTAGCTAGCAAGGGGTTCCGTTAGGAAGGGGTAGTGTGTGTGTGTGTGTGTGTGTGTGTGTGTGTGTGTGTGTGTGTGTGTGTGTGTGTGTGTGTGTGTGTGTGTGTGTGTGTGTGTGTGTGTGTGTGTGTGTGTGTGTGTGTGTGTGTGTGTGTGTGTGTGTGTGTGTGTTTCTCCCTCCCATCCCATTGATTTTCCTCCTCTAATGGAGCTCTCCTCATGATTCCACATTAATATTTCACTACCTCTTCTATCCATTTCCTGCCTGCATGGCTCTTAAACCTGGATGAACGGTGATTGGTTGCTTACCGGGAGTGCTGAGCATGCCTGCCTGTCTGCCTGTCTGCCTGGTTGATTCCAGCTCCAGCAACTACAGTAGAGAGAGAGAGAGAGAGAGAGAGAGATAGAGAGAGAGAGAGAGAGAGAGAGAGAGAAAGAGAGAGAGAGAGAGAGAGAGAGAGAGAGAGAGAGAGAGAGAGAGAGAGAGAGAGAGAGAGAGAGAGAGAGAGAGAGAGAGAGAGAGAGAGAGAGAGAGAGAGAGAGACGGGTGGCTTTGGCTTTTGCTTTGGCAATGTAAACATATATTTCCCATGCCGATAAAGCCCTTTGAATTGAATTGAAAGCCCCAGAAATGCACCTATGTAGTGGGACAAAATGAGGAACTTAACAGATATGAGCAATTTTCTGGATACAATTGTGATCCGATTATTTTTCTTAAAAAATATATAATAATTGCCAGCAAGCAAAGAGTTTCTAAACTATACTGTCCTGTCGTTGAGTCAGTCATATGCATGGCTATAAATAACTCAACTGGCTAATTTGCTGTCTGTAAAGAGAAGGACAGGGTTGTATGTTGATGCTGCTGCTCTGATTGGATAGAGTGAAGCTGTATTTCTCCGTTCACTCGCTTCATAATTTCACCCTCTTTCCCTCGCATGTTTTCGGTCTAATCATTCAGATTGCTGCTGCCTGCTACTATGATAAATCACATGGCGAGGACGTTTGCTATCAAGCTATCAATGAGCTTAATATCTAACAAGTGGTGCTAGGGTAGGGAAAATGATGAAATACTAATGGCCATTCTGACTGAGTGACAGCAAACTTGGCTGTCTGCTGCTAGTTGAGAACACACAGACACACTCCTTTGCGCTCTGTTCCGAATATGTTGTTTATTATGCAGTGAGAACGTGCAGGGAGGTACTTTGTCAACATTTACAGTATTTAGGCATATTAAAATACTTCGGGGGTTTTTTGCGTTCACAAGTCTCACCCGATCCGATTATCAGCTGTCAATTTACAGATAAAACTACGAATACAAGTATGGACAATTCAACACTCCCCTACCATGTACTCATTCATCCACCACCACCCATGCAGACTAGACCACACCCCTGGGACCTCCCCTCTTCCCTGCATCACTGACCAGTGGAGAGAGCTATGGAAAATTAGGCAACTCTAGTTCCCCAATAAGACGGCAGTAATGTCTCACTGACTTTAGAGAGAATAGTAGATTGAGCTGAGTTTGTCTATAGCATACCGTATGAGTGAGGGACATACTGAGCTGAGTTTGTCTATACCGTATGGGGCGGCAGGTAGCCTAGTGGTTAGTGTTGGGCCAGTAACCGAAAGGTTGCTGGATCGAATCCCCAAGTCGTTCTGCCCCTGAACAAGGCAGTTAACGCACTGTTCCCCGGTAGGCCGTCATAGTAAATAAGAATTTGTTCTTAACTGAAAAATGAGTGAGGGACGTGTTGAGTTTGTCTCCATACCGTATGAGTGAGGGACGTGTTGAGTTTGTCTCCATACCGTATGAGTGAGGGACGTGTTGAGTTTGTCTCCATACCGTATGAGTGAGGGACGTGTTGAGTTTGTCTCCATACCGTATGAGTGAGGGACGTGTTGAGTTTGTCTCCATACCGTATGAGTGAGGGATGTGTTGAGTTTGTCTCCATACCGTATGAGTGAGGGACGTGTTGAGTTTGTCTCCATACCGTATGAGTGAGGGACGTGTTGAGTTTGTCTCCATACCGTATGAGTGAGGGACGTGTTGAGTTTGTCTCCATACCGTATGAGTGAGGGACGTGTTGAGTTTGTCTCCATACCGTAGGAGTGAGGGACGTGTTGAGTTTGTCTCCATACCGTATGAGTGAGGGACGTGTTGAGTTTGTCTCCATACCGTAGGAGTGAGGGACGTGTTGAGTTTGTCTCCATACCGTATGAGTGAGGGACGTGTTGAGTTTGTCTCCATACCGTATGAGTGAGGGATGTGTTGAGTTTGTCTCCATACCGTATGAGTGAGGGATGTGTTGATTTTGTCTCCATACCGTATGAGTGAGGGACATAGGCCTACTAGTGCACAAACATAAAGGACCTGGCAAAATGGTTGTCATTTTTTATCAGTTTGTCTACACAAACATTTGTACACATATCAACAAATCTGTATATGTTCAGGGCCACAGAGTCACAGTAATGTTTAGTAATATCTGTGTGTTCAGGGCCACAGAGTCACAGTAATGTTTAGTAATATCTGTGTGTTCAGGGCCACAGAGTCACAGTAATGTTTAGTAATATCTGTGTGTTCAGGGCCACAGAGTCACAGTAATGTTTAGTAATATCTGTGTGTTCAGGGCCACAGAGTCACAGTAATGTTTAGTTATATCTGTGTGTTCAGGGCCACAGTCAAAGTAATGTTTAGTAATATCTGTGTGTTCAGGGCCACAGAGTCACAGTAATGTTTAGTAATATCTGTGTGTTCAGGGCCACAGATCCAGAGTCACAGTAATGTTGTCACGACTGTCTTCGTCTTATGACGATATTGCGAAATCGTCGCCTGAAAAGGTAGACCAATACGCAGCGGATGTCGTGTTCATTTTTGAATTTAATTAATTGCTCACGTGAACACTATACAAAAAATAATAAAAAATGAAAGTGCAACAGTTTTGCAGGCTATCCTAACGCAGTGCAAAAGCAATCTCCCACAAATCCCAAACACAAACACACCCTAATATATGGGACTCTCAATCAAAGGCAAAGAGAAAACACCTGCCTTCAATTGAGAGTCCCAACCCCAATTAATCAAACATAGAAACACAGACTACCTAGACTAGACATAGAATTACCTAAACATAGATCATAACCCAAAAACCCGGAAATACTAAATCAAACGCCCTTTTCCCAAAACACCACCCTGAACCACATAAAACAAATACCCTCTGCCACGTCCTGACCAAACTACAATACCAATTAACCCTTATACTGGCCAGGACGTGACAAATGTTTAGTAATATCTGTGTGTTCAGGGCCACAGAGTCACAGTAATGTTTAGTAATATCTGTGTGTTCAGGGCCACAGAGTCACAGTAATGTTTAGTAATATCTGTGTGTTCAGGGCCACAGAGTCACAGTAATGTTTAGTAATATCTGTGTGTTCAGGGCCACAGAGTCACAGTAATGTTTACTAATATATGTGTTCAGGGCCACAGAGTCACAGAGTCACAGTAATGTTTAGTAATATCTGTGTGTTCAGGGCCACAGAGTCACAGTAATGTTTAGTAATATCTGTGTGTTCAGGGCCGCAGAGTCACAGTAATGTTTAGTAATATATGTGTGTTCAGGGTCACAGAGTCACAGAGTCACAGTAATGTTTAGTAATATCTGTGTGTTCAGGGCCACAGAGTCACAGTAATGTTTAGTAATATCTGTGTGTTCAGGGCCACATAGTCACAGTAATGTTTAGTAATATCTGTGTGTTCAGGGCCACAGAGTCAAAGTAATGTTTAGTAATATCTGTGTGTTCAGGGCCACAGAGTCACAGTAATGTTTAGTAATATATGTGTGTTCAGGGCCACAGAGTCACAGTAATGTTTACTAATATCTGTGTGTTCAGGGCCACAGAGTCACAGTAAAGTCAGGTAATATCTGTGTGTTCAGGGCCACAGAGTCACAGTAATGTTTACTAATATCTGTGTGTTCAGGGCCACAGAGTCACAGTAATGTTTACTAATATCTGTGTGTTCAGGGCCACAGAGTCACAGAGTCACAGTAATGTTTAGTAATATCTGTGTGTTCAGGGCCATAGAGTCAAAGTAATGTTTAGTAATATCTGTGTGTTCAGGGCCACAGAGTCACAGTAATGTTTACTAATATCTGTGTGTTCAGGGCCACAAAGTCACAGTAATGTTTAGTAATATCTGTGTGTTCAGGGCCACAGAGTCACAGAGTCACAGTAATGTTTAGTAATATCTGTGTGTTCAGGGCCACAGAGTCACAGTAATGTTTAGTAATATCTGTGTGTTCAGGGCCACAGAGTCACAGTAATGTTTAGTAATATCTGTGTGTTCGGGGCCACAGAGTCACAGTAATGTTTACTAATATCTGTGTGTTCAGGGCCACAGAGTCACAGAGTCAGAGTAATGTTTAGTAATATCTGTGTGTTCAGGGCCACAGAGTCACAGTAATGTTTAGTAATATCTGTGTGTTCAGGGCCACAGAGTCACAGTAATGTTTAGTAATATATGTGTGTTCAGGGCCACAGAGTCACAGAGTCACAATAATGTTTAGTAATATCTGTGTGTTCAGGGCCACAGAGTCACAGTAATGTTTAGTAATATCTGTGTGTTCAGGGCCACATAGTCACAGTAATGTTTAGTTATATCTGTGTGTTCAGGGCCACAGAGTCACAGTAATGTTTAGTAATATCTGTGTGTTCAGGGCCACAGAGTCACAGTAATGTTTAGTAATATATGTGTGTTCAGGGCCACAGAATCACAGAGTCACAGTAATGTTTAGTAATATCTGTGTGTTCAGGGCCACAGAGTCACAGTAATGTTTAGTAATATTTGTGTGTTCAGGGCCACAGAGTCACAGTAATGTTTAGTAATATTTGTGTGTTCAGGGCCACAGAGTCACAGTAATGTTTACTAATATCTGTGTGTTCAGGGCCACAGAGTCACAGTAAAGTCAGGTAATATCTGTGTGTTCAGGGCCACAGAGTCACAGTAATGTTTACTAATATCTGTGTGTTCAGGGCCACGGAGTCACAGTAAAGTCAGGTAATATCTGTGTGTTCAGAGTCACAGTAAAATCTGGTAACATCTGTGTGTTCCCTCAAAGTGTACACCTCCCTTTATGGGTTTGAAAGAAAATGATTGGTATATGGAAACTCCCTCAAGCCTATGCCAATCCAGTGATTATACATTTGTACATTTGCCCTGTTTATACCTGGTTCTATACTGTCATTAAGCCTTGTTTATACCTGGTTCTATACTGTCATTAGATGATCCCTCTAAAGCCTTGTTTATACCTGGTTCTATACTGTCATTAAGCCTTGTTTATACCTGGTTCTATACTGTCATTAAGCCTTGTTTATACCTGGTTCTATACTGTCATTAAGCCTTGTTTATACCCGGTTCTATACTGTCATTAAGCCTTGTTTATACCTGGTTATATACTGTCATTAAGCCTTGTTTATACCTGGTTCTATACTGTCATTAAGCCTTGTTTATACCCGGTTCTATACTGTCATTAAGCCTTGTTTATACCTGGTTCTATACTGTCATTATGCCTTGTTTATACCCGGTTCTATCCTGTCATTAAGCCTTGTTTATACCCAGTTCTATACTGTCATTAAGCCTTGTTTATACCTGGTTCTATACTGTCATTAAGCCTTGTTTATACCTGGTTCTATACTGTCAATAACACACTGTCAGTAACACTTCAACAATACAATCAAATCAAATCGAAATGTATTTGTCACGTGCCGAATACAACAGGTGTAGAGCTTACCGTGAAATGTTTTTACGAGCCCTTAACCAACAATACAGAGTTTTAAAAAGTATGTAAGAAACATTTACTAAATAAACTAAAGGAAAAAAATTAACACAATAAAGTAACAATCACGAGGCTCTATACAAGTAGCACAGATACCAAGTCAATGTGCAAAGGTACAGGTTAGTCGAGGTAATATACATGTAGGTAGGGTTAATATACATGTAGGTAAGGTAATATACATGTAGGTAGGGGTAATATACATGTAGGTAGGGGTAATATACATGTAGGTAGGGTAATATACATGTAGGTAGGGTAATATACATGTAGGTAGGGGTAATATACATGTAGGTAGGGTAATATACATGTAGGTAGGGGTAATACACATGTAGGTAGGGTAATATACATGTAGGTAGGGGTAATATACATGTAGGTAGGGGTAATATACATGTAGGTAGGGGTAATATACATGTAGGTAGGGTAATATACATGTAGGTAGGGGTAATATACATGTAGGTAGGGGTAATATACATGTAGGTAGGGGTAATATACATGTAGGTAGGGTAATATACATGTAGGTAGGGGTAGTATACATGTAGGTAGGGTAATATACATGTAGGTAGGGGTAATATACATGTAGGTAAGGTAATATACATGTAGGTAGGGGTAGTATACATGTAGGTAGAGTAATATACATGTAGGTAGGGTAATATACATGTAGGTAGGGGTAATATACATGTAGGTAGGGTAATATACATGTAGGTAGGGTAATATACATGTAGGTAGGGTAATATACATGTAGGTAGGGGTAATATACATGTAGGTAGGGGTAATATACATGTAGGTAAGGTAATATACATGTAGGTAGGGGTAATATACATGTAGGTAGGGGTAACATACATGTAGGTAGGGTAATATACATGTAGGTAGGATAATATACATGTAGGTAGGGTAATATACATGTAGGTAGGGTAATATACATGTAGGTAGGGTAACATACATGTAGGTAGGGTAATATACATGTAGGTAGGGGTAATATACATGTAGGTAGGGTAATATACATGTAGGTAGGGGTAATATACATGTAGGTTGGGTAATATACATGTAGGTAGGTGTAACATACATGTAGGTAGGGTAATATACATGTAGGTAGAGTAATATACATGTAGGTAGGGTAATATACATGTAGGTAGGGGTAATATACATGTAGGTAGGGTAATATACATGTAGGTAGGGGTAATATACATGTAGGTTGGGTAATATACATGTAGGTAGGTGTAACATACATGTAGGTAGGGGTAACATACATGTAGGTAGGGGTAATATACATGTAGGTAGGATAATATACATGTAGGTAGGGTAATATACATGTAGGTAAGGTAATATACATGTAGGTAGGGGTAGTATACATGTAGGTAGGGTAATATACATGTAGGTAGGGGTAATATACATGTAGGTAGGGTAATATACATGTAGGTAGGGGTAATATACATGTAGGTAGGGGTAATATACATGTAGGTAGGGTAATATACACGTTCTCTCGACCCGCTCCACTACAGCCCCATCGATGTGAATGGGGGCGTGCTCGGCCCTCCTTTTCCTGTAGTCCACGATCAGCTCCTTTGTCTTGCTGACGTTGAGGGAGAGGTTGTTGTCCTGGCACCACACTGCCAGTTCTCTGACCTCCTCCCTATAGGCTGTCTCATCGTCGCCGGTGATCAGGCCTACCACCGTTGTCGGCAAATTTTATTAAGGTGTTGGAGTCGTGCATGGCCACGCAGTCGTGGGTTAATAGGGAGTACAGCCCCGGGTCAGATTAAATAGCGCCCTAAACGAACACCATTTTTTTTTTAATATAGCAATTATGAAGCAATATTGTATCTAACTTTTTTAAATAAACGTGAAGTCTCTCTAATGGATTGAGTTAAATTCTGTATAAAGACAATAGTTGGATTGTGTTAAATTTAGCCAACCTTTCAAAATTCACCAGAAATGAAATCCCAGATTATAATTTTCTATAATGACACCCATCTCCCATTGGGAATTAATTTTTAATCCTGTGTAACATCACCCAATGGTCCACTTCCTTGATAACACTGCTCCCTAGTGTCGATACAGACATGGGAAAAGACAAAGCAGTCTGTTTTCCTGCTCATACTTACACTATATACCCCTAATACTTACAACTTGGATGTCCAACAGTCTTAATGGGAGCAGTTCATACATGATTGCAATGTTGGCCCCTGCAGCAACCCGTTTTTTAGGTTTCTTTTGAATGTATTGACATTTTACAGCAGTTTGTGTAGCCTAGTGGTTAGAGCGTTGTGCCAGTAACTAGAAGGTTGCTGGATTGAATCCCTGAGTTGACAAGGTAAAAATCTGTTGTTCTGCTCCTGAGCAAGGTAGTTAACCCACTGTTCCCCAGGCGCTGAAGACGTGGATGTCGATTAAGGTAGCCCCCCACAGGACCTCTCTGATTCAGAGGGGTTGGGTTAAATGCGGAAGACACATTTCAGTTAAATACATTCAGTTGGACAACTGACTAGGTATCCTCCTTTTTTTCTGATAGTGTTCCATGCATGTGCTCCTATGTAGAAGGAAGACTGGCCTATAGAAGTGTTATATAGAGGGACCCTGCAGTTTCCTCACCACCCCCTGGTGGACATTCCAGGTCATTCCAGCTTTTGCATGTGCTTGGTCAGGGGATAGACAATTGTGACATTTAAAGACAAGCTTCACATTAGCAAATGTGATTGAAGTGTTCAAAGCTTAGGACATTGTACTTTTTCAGGATGTAACAGCGATGGTACCGTAAGTGCTTTTGGTCCAGGATTTTCAGTGCACGGTTATACAGTGATTCTAAGGGTCTCTGCACCGTATGTCTGGTCTGGGACCAGAATGTTTTACAGTAGGACATGTGAGAGAACACCATTGCGTGTAAGAATATGAACCAAACCAGCTGTGTCAAAGGCCTTTTATCAGGTCAAGGAAGACTGCTCCGACCACATTTCCCTCATCCAATGATTTCTTGATGTTCTCCAGGAGAACAGTTTGCTGTTTCAGTGGAGTATTTTGGTCTGAATCCAAAATTGTTCCCGGTGCAATACTGATGCTCATCCAGATATGACATGAGCTGTTCTGCTTGGACTTTCTCCAACACTTTAGATAGGACAGGCAGAATACTGACTAGTCTGTAGTTACTTGTCAGTTCAGAATACTGACTTGAAGATAGGTGTGACTAGAGCGATTATCCAGGCCCACTGTTTACCAGGTTATCGCTATACCTCTTAATGAATGCAGTGTTGAAATTGAATATATCTTTAGAGTAGGTGGTTTTCAGATTGAATATGTCTTTAGAGTAGGTGGTTTTCGAGATTGAATATTTCTTTGGAGTAGGTGGTTTTCAGAATTAATATTTCTTTAGAGTAGATGGTTTTCAGATTGAATATGTCTTTAGAGTAGGTGGTTTTCGAGATTGAATATTTCTTTGGAGTAGGTGGTTTTCAGAATGAATATGTCTTTAGAGTAGGTGGTTTTCAGAATGAATATTTCTTTAGAGTAGGTGGTTTTCGAGATTGAATATTTCTTTAGAGTAGGTGGTTTTCAGATTGAATATTTCTTTAGAGTAGGTGGTTTTCAGATTAAATATTTCTTTAGAGTAGGTGGTTTTCAGAATGAATATTTCTTTAGAGTAGGTGGTTTTCGAGATTGAATATTTCTTAAGAGTAGGTGGTTTTCAGATTGAATATTTCTTTAGAGTAGGTGGTTTTCAGATTAAATATTTCTTTAGAGTAGGTGGTTTTCAGATTGAATATTTCTTTAGAGTAGGTGGTTTTCAGATTGAATATATCTTTAGAGTAGGTGGTTTTCAGATTTCTGAGGACTCTCACTCTGTTTAACACACCTCTGAGTTCAATAAAGTCAGATTTATTTACATCATTGCCACTGGTGGGATTTGGAGGATGAGCAAACTTCATGGCAAAAAAAAGTTGTTAAATTAATTTGCAATCTGTCCTTGATCAAACACCCCCCCCCCCCCCCCCATCACTTTTACAACAGTCACTTTTTGTTTTTACTTGTGCTTGTGGATTTATCAGGTTTTTCATTTGTTTCCATATTACTGCACTATTTCATTTGAGGTCTGTTAAAACAGTCACAACGTTTTGCTGTTGCAGCACGCAGTCCTTTTTAGTCCCTTAAATCAGTACTCCTGAGACCTTTTAAGAACGTTTTTAATGCCGCATTTCGATGTTTCATGAGTTGTAAAAGAGAAATGTCTAGCCTTGGTAACTGTGTTCTTTCTTTGACTTGTGCTTAGTTTTTTGAGAAACTTGTCTACAACTTATACAGTAGCGGATATAATTTAATCAAAACACTGATTTGTCTTATGTAGTTGCAGAGTATTGTCCCAATTAAGTGCTTTCGGGTCAGTTTCTAACTTCTCCATAACATTTCTGGGGATAGCCAGCCCAGAGGGTTTGCAGGTATTTAAATACCGAAGGGGTGGCAGGTAGCCTAGTGATTAGAGCGTTATACTAGTAACCAAAAGGTTGCAAGATCAAATCCTCGAGCTGACAAGATAAATCTGTCGTTCTACCCCTGAACAAGGCCACTGTTCCTAGGCTGTCATTGAAAATAAGAATTTGTTCTCTCTGACTTGCCTAGTTAAATAAAGGTAAAACATGTTTGTTGGTGAGTTTCCTAACAATAAGGGTTGTGATCTGAGAGACCTGTTATTATAAACTAGGTGGTTCTAGCCCTGAATGCTGATTGGCTGACAGCTGTGGTATACCACAGGTATGACAAAACATTTATTTTTACTGCTCTAATTACATTGGTAACCCGTTTATAATAGCAATAAGGCACCTCGGGGGTTTGTGGTATATGGCCAATATACCACGGCCAAGGGCGGTATCCAAGCACTCCGCGTTGCATCGTGCTTAAGATCAGCCCTTAGCGATATACCACACCTCCTCTGGCCTTATTGCTTCATTAGAATGCACCAACATGCCATATATTGTTTAACTGTCTGCCTGTATAACAATAAGCCATGAATTATCCTATCATGTGCAAATAAAGAAAACAAAAGGATTTAAAAAGAGAATAAAACGTTTAATTTCATTTTTCATACATGTTGAAACAACAGAGAAAACAATCAAACGGACTGGTTGGTTTGAGTACGTATACAAACCCCATTGACAATGGGTAGTGTCCTACTATGTGACAAAGTCATGTAAATTGGTCAGCATCGCATAGTTCACATAACAGAATAACAAACAAACCATAGATCTCATTCTCTGTTGGGCGTTTAAAGAAACTTTGCATACGGTAGTAGCGTCTAAAACCAATCTCATGTAGTGACAAAGCCAGAGTCCCAAATGGAGACGTAATCCCTACGTACAGCACTACGGTGGACCAGGGCCCTACGCAGGCCTTAGGGTGCTGTTTGGGAAGCAAAAAAACACTTTTCCTTTTAACTAACACCAGTCTGATGTTCTGTAGTGACAAACACTTTTCCTTTTAACTAACACCAGTCTGATGTTCTGTAGCGACAAACACTTTTCCTTTTAACTAACACCAGTCTGATGTTCTGTAGTGACAAACACTTTTCCTTTTAACTAACACCAGTCTGATGTTCTGTAGTGACAAACACTTTTCCTTTTAACTAACACCAGTCTGATGTTCTGTAGTGACAAACACTTTTCCTTTTAACTAACACCAGTCTGATGTTCTGTAGTGACAAACACTTTTCCTTTTAACTAACACCAGTCTGATGTTCTGTAGTGACAAACACGTTTCCTTTTAACTAACACCAGTCTGATGTTCTGTAGTGACAAACACTTTTCCTTTTAACTAACACCAGTCTGATGTTCTGTAGTGACAAACACTTTTCCTTTTAACTAACACCAGTCTGATGTTCTGTAGTGACAAACACTTTTCCTTTTAACTAACACCAGTCTGATGTTCTGTAGTGACAAACACTTTTCCTTTTAACTAACACCAGTCTGATGTTCTGTAGTGACAAACACTTTTCCTTTTAACTAACACCAGTCTGATGTTCTGTAGTGACAAACACTTTTCCTTTTAACTAACACCAGTCTGATGTTTGTAGTGACAAACACTTTTCCTTTTAACTAACACCAGTCTGATGTTTGTAGTGACAAACACTTTTCCTTTTAACTAACACCAGTCTGATGTTTGTAGTGACAAACACTTTTCCTTTTAACTAACTCCAGTCTGATGTTCTGTAGTGACAAACACTTTTCCTTTTAACTAACACCAGTCTGATGTTTGTAGTGACAAACACTTTTCCTTTTAACTAACTCCAGTCTGATGTTCTGTAGTGACAAACACTTTTCCTTTTAACTAACACCAGTCTGATGTTCTGCAGTGACAAACACTTTTCCTTTTAACTAACACCAGTCTGATGTTCTGTAGTGACAAACACTTTTCCTTTTAACTAACACCAGTCTGATGTTCTGTAGTGACAAACACTTTTCCTTTTAACTAACACCAGTCTGATGTTCTGTAGTGACAAACACTTTTCCTTTTAACTAACACCAGTCTGATGTTCTGTAGTGACAAACACTTTTCCTTTTAACTATTCAAGAGTTAGTCCATTCATTCAGGTGATGTTTTCTTCAAATAAACATTAAAATGGCCCAGTATGATTCAAACAGACAGACATGTTTAAAACACACAATGCACCTAAACTAATAAATGAATAAAACATGTATTTCAGTGTTACAACATTGCTCAAAGAAACTGCATGGAGAAATTTAACTGGCTCCAACAGATCAGTGGGTGGATTTCATTTCTATTGCATGTTTGTGATTTTTTTTAAATGAAAAGAACAAAAATCAGATGATTTAAATAAATTGTAGAGGTAGCCCGTTCTGCCTTACAACCACAACAGAGTGTTGCATCAACAAGAGAGGAACGACGATCCTTTTCTCTCATATGCAAAATCATTTGCAAATAGGCTATAGGCTCATTCAGTACATTTTTAAAAAGTGAAAATAAACCAGCCATGAACATTATAATACCACATTAGGACCAAGACAGAAGTGTTAAGAAATAATATCTGTAGCTGAAACAATATTTCGAAAACAACAACGGTTTAAAATCAATAGCCAGTAAATAGCAGTGGAACTTGACCACTGGGTTGGAGGGTAAAATCTGTACATCAAAACAACTTCCTGCATGCAACAGCCAATCAGAGCACACGATTCTCAAATGAAGGTGGAACTTCTGGAATGGTGAAATAAAAACAAAAAACATACAAATCATATCATATGACAAATACTACCGTTGTAGAAGAAGCCTTTAGATATACTGCTTCGTCAGTTTAGTTCCACAATAAACAATCCCTCACTCAGTTGTAGTGTTTCACTTAAAGAAATGCAGACAAAATGTCTGTCCTGTCCTCCTCCAGTATTTTAATACAAAGTCTGTCAGTATGTCTCAAAAGATCCCTTGCTTGGAGTGACAGCAGCTCGGTCTCTGTTTGTAGTGACACTGTCTGTTAGGGGCATAGGTGCCGTAGAGAGGGACATAGGAACACCCCCAGTGAGAGGACGAGGTGTCTGTCTACAACAGTTCAGTCCCATTACACGGAAGTGAAACTGACAGCCATTACCACCACAGAGACAGAGAGTGGTGTCTTAATTAGCTATTGACAATCACTACTAGTTCCTTGCTCAAAGCTCAGTCTGTTGTTGACATGGATAAATAACAATGACAGCTAACACTATAGACAGAGAGGTGTCTTCTGTCTTAGTTAGGCAGAGTCATTGACAATCACAACCACCAGGTGCTCTTCATCCAGATTGTCCAAAGTTCTGCGAGGGGTCTGGAGGAACTGCTGGGAGAAGTCACAGGGGGGGAAGGCATAGAGCATGCCCCCCTTTCCCCCCTCCTTAGCCCCGCCTACAGGTAGACTGATCACTCCTGCAGCCTCCTTGTTCCTCAGGTAGGTAACCAGGTGACGGAGGAGTCTGATCTGTAGGCCTGGTTCAGGTGGAGGGGCCTCGCGGTCGATGGGGCCCTGGAGGGCCAGGAGAACAGCGTAGCCCTCGGACCCACCCTGCTTGATCCTCCTGGTGACCTCGTCCAGCCTGGTCTGGTCCATCCTCAGTCGCTGGGCGATCTTCAGCTGGGTCAGTTTCCCCTTGGCCTGGTGGTCCTTCATGACAGAGTGGAAGAACCCGGAGCCTCCCTCTAGCAGGTGCATGTTAGTGGGGAAGCAGGAGTTCTTCAGGGCGAAGTGACCGTGCCAGGCTTTGGTGAGGGTGGCGGCATACTCCGACAGCGTGCTGAGTGTCTTAGGGTCTTTATTAGGCATGTCAGACAAGGTGTGGTTGTTGTCGCTCGCATTTCTGTGGTTGCGGTCACGGTCTCGTTCCTTTTCCCTGTCCCCGCCGGTCTTCAGTCCTCCACCCCGGTCCTCGTTGGAGTGGCGGCTGCTGTCAGGGCTCTGTCCCCTGGGCTCGGTGGTGGAGTCTGGGGCTCTGACCCTGGCTCTGTCTGGGCTGTCCTCTGGAGAGGCTGGTCCTCCTCCCCTCACCTTGGACCTGCCTCTCTCCTTCTCCTGAGAGGGCCTGTCTAGGGAGAGACTGCGGCGTCTCCGTCTCTCCCCCCCAGCCCGCGCTGCGTCCCTCTCCTTCAGCCAGCGCTCTCGGCTGCGGCTCCGGGCTGCTCGGTCCCCCCGCCCTCCACGGGATCCCCCAAATGCTTCACCCCCCCTACGCTCCAGGCTCTTGGTTGGGCTGGTGAACTCTCTGTCTCCCCTGTCCCTGTCCAGCAGAGCCCTGTCTCTCTCCCGCTGGGTGAACAGGGCGTGGGAGGGGGGCGAACGGTCCCTGGCACGAAGCTCTCTCTCCAGGCTGCAGTCGCGGTGCCTCCCGCCGTAACCCTCTGGCAACAGGTCCAGGTGGGCAGGCAGGGGCACAGGGGGCTGGTACCCCGCTGGGTAGCTACGAGGAAGGGGCTCCTCCGCCTTGGCAAAGTCCACCCTCAGCCTCCGCTCTGGGCCTCCCAGGGGGAAACCTCTCATCTGGGCACAGGCGGCCTGGGAGGCGTCCAAGCTTTCATACTGAATATAGGCAAAATTGTCCCCTTTCACATAGTCTATGTTTCGGATGCTGCCGAAGCGGTCAAACTCACGGGCTAGTGCTGCTAGGGAGTTGCTAGGGCCGAGGCCACCTACCCAGAGTCTCGTGGTGGGGTTGGCTTTACCATAGCCAATCTTCACCGGGTTCCCACCGATCACGCGGCCCTGCATGGCTATCTTGGCCCGGTGAGCCATGTCTAAATTCTGGAACTTGAGGAAAGCGTAGGCTCCCCCCTGACCGCGCGCCGGTCGTTTAATCACAACTTCCTCAATGATGCCGTACTTATCGAAGCCTCTCCTCAGCTCGCCCTCGGTGACATTATGATCCAGGTTGCCAATGAACAGGTTCCTACACGCCCGCGCGTCGTCCTCTGGCTTTATGTCTTCGTGCTCGGGTACTGGCAGCCCGTATGGCCGCCCTCTCTCATCCAACATCCCGTAGTAATCCAAAATCCTCTCCCTCTCTCTGCTCAGTCCCAACCCCTCTACAGGGTAGTGTCTCAGTGGTCGGATGTCTCTGATACTGCTAACTCCTGCCCCTGGGGAGAGGGACCTCTGTCTATAAGGGGGATATGAGGCGCCATGAATGGGAATGTAGCTCACATCCGGCGGCGTGCAGCTGCGACGACGGACGTACATGGGCTCTACTTTAAGGGGGCGATCATACAGCACTAACCTGGTCTTGGCATGCCTGGCCTCTTTAGCGTCTTCCGGGTGACGGAAATTCACGTAGGCAACACGGCCCAGCTCTGGAGTGTGAGATAGTTTCACACTAACGTCCCCGAACTTTTTAAACTCGTGGAACAGTCCGTCTTCAACATGTTCGTCAGAAAGCACCGAGCCTAGATTGCTAATGAGCAACGATTTATATTCCAGAGTCCCCCCCGCTCCCCCCCGGGGGCCCAGTAGCTCGGTCGCCGCTTTGCCTTTAGGCAGGGCGGCTGTAGTCCGGAGAACGGGGCGGCCGATCAGACCGAGGTCGTGGTGTTGTTGTCGGTGGTGAAGTGGGTCTCCAGCGGCCCCGCGTTCCTCCCGGAGCCGTGTCTTTTCTCGTTCCCTACTCCTGCTCCGAGCATGTTGCCTTCGGCTTTCAGCGAGCAGCAAGGCAAGAGGCGGGGGCAGTATGTCCTCTCTCCGTGCCCCGTCTCGTTCCCGCTCTCTTTCCCGTATTCGTTTCGCTAAAGCCCGACTAGGACTGGAGTCCCTCCCGGCCTGTCGTTTCATTTTCAAACGATACCCAAACTTTTTAGCTAGGTAACGTTAGCTAGTTAGCAAGCCAGTGTCTGCAGAAACAATCCGGTCTGGAATCAAATGCCTCGATTTTTTTATCAGACGTTGCACAGATACGGACGATTTACTAACTTGTAACGAACGTCCACAACGTTGAGACTTTGTATTTATTGTGAATTAAAAGGATAAACACATTTAAAAACATTAGAGAACCTACATCAACGCCGCCATCTTGGACAAAAGGAATGTGCGCGTTCCGCCAATGGGAGGGGTTTGAGTCGACGTTGCGGGAGGGGTAGTGACGTGACATAGAAGGCATATTCCCCTAACCTCAATTTTACAAATAATATGCGACACAAATTACATAATTAGGCAGGATCATGTAAATGTAAACTGTATCGTGGAAACGTATACAGTGCCAACATGAAATAAACGTTGCGTGTATTTCTAGCTGATGACTATAGTGCATAGACGCATTGCAAAATATCATGTTTCACATTGTCAACACGCAAACCTACTGGAATAGACTCGCAGTAGGTGGTATTGATTCACAAAGAAGAAAAAAAAAAAAAAATCACATAGCTCAGTAGAAATGACCCTGCATCTGGTGAGAAAGTTTGACTTCGTTCCTTATATTAGTCATACATTAATGACATACATGTCTTCCATCAGTGAAATATGCTTTATGCAGTTCTTCAGAAGGCAGTCACGTTCAGGAAAAAAAGCTGAGAGTCATATGCTTTGGTAATGTAGTTAAGCCAGATAATTCAGTTGGTGCACAAGTATTCATACAAAATTTGATATACATCTGATCATGGCACTTCTGACACTGGGTTTTCGTATTTTAATGAAAAAGTAGAGCACAGTTGTAACAAACACTAGGTCTTACATGAAAGGTTCAGTGTGAAAGAACAGCACAATTTCCTTTCAAGTTGTCTTCTCATTTCCTTTCCCCTCCGTCTTAAATTCTATTTCCGGAGTGGCCACCCTTATCGGTAGAGGCTTAGGGACAGTATGGGTGCAGGTACTTGTTCTAGCCAAGTAGTGTCACACCACAGTATCACAACTCAAGGTCTTGATTTGCAGACTGATTAGTAGAATCAGGAACTTTACTTACTGCTTGCCTGGAATAAAATCCCTGCATGCACACTGTCTAGGACTCTCTGCCTAAAAGCTTGTCCACTCCTGTTCTATTTGATTATACCGTTAATAATTAAATCAAATAATAATGTCTATCCCTTCAAAAATAAACTAAAAAGGGCATGTACAGACTGTCGGGTGGTTCATATACCGCACAGCGAACATTTCACACCACAAAAATAACCTCAGGGCTACCATGGCCCCTAGTCACAAATTATCCCCCCAAATGGCACCCTATTCCCTACTTAATTCACTATTTCTGACCAGGACCCAGAGCTCTGGTCAAAAGTAGTGCACGATATAGGGGAATAGGGTACTATTTGGGAAACAGTATTGTCAGAGTTGAAGCGTGACCTAGGATCAGGTGGGTCCACCATTTCTTATTCATTATGATGTAAAAGGCAAAACGGATCCTAGATCAGCACTCCTACTCCGAAACACTGAAAACAAACCCAGGTCCGAATCCCCTCTTCCCCTCCATTTCGTTACAGATCAGTCCTTGCTTGGGCTGCGTTGGGGGCGTACTTGGGCATGAGTTCATTGATCTTGCGGATGAAGTCGGACTTCTCGGCACAGCCTTTACACGACTCTCCCCACTCCTCCAGGATCTTCTTCAAGTCCTTTACCTTCAGCTTCTTCAGGTCCACTGTGCTCAGATCCACCTGTTTGTCTGCAGGCAAGGGAGAAAGGGAGGTAAAGATTACAGTGTAACCGAGTTGGATTCGTAACCTCACTCCTCAGCTTTAAACGTCACTACGTGCTATGCCAAACGGCTAGCTTTTCGGTAGTGTAACTGGCTAAGAATGTTTCAGGAGGGTGGTCAAGTCTATGCAGCAGAGGATTCGAGATGGAGTAGCAGTAAGCAAGCACAGTGACACCCGTTTGATATTAAAAAAAAAAATCTATCAATAAAAAGGTCAAGAGACTGAACACTATTCTATGCTCCAATGTGATTTACTGACAACATGGGAGCATACAGAACGCAGAGTTATTCTCCACCTTCTATATAGAGAGAGAAGGATCACATTTCACTGTCAGGGCAATCAGTCCCACACAAACCTCCACAGACAGGCCATGGTACGGTAACGACGTTCAAAATAGGTCCTCGTCCGATACCCGTGTTTGTGTATATACTGTAAATAGATTGTACAATATAGGTCCAAACCCTGCCTACATACACCGTGTTTAGACTATGATCCACAAACAATTATCCACTGGAATTGTGACTGCTGTAAAGAACACTATTGACTAAACATTTTCTAGTAGTCTCATGAGACTAAAACTATGGGAAGTAACAAAGGAGAAAACGGGGAAAGAGGAGAAATGTCCCGTGTGGCTCAGAAGGTATAGCAGTATTTGTAACGCCAGGGTTGTGGGTTCCATTCCCACGGGGGACCTGTAAGAAACATGTATACACTAAGTCGCTCTGGATACAAACATCTTCTACACTGAACTAAAATATCAAATGGAACATGTTCAGTGTTGGTACCATGTTTCCAAGAGCTGAAATAAAAAGATCCCTGAAAATGTTCCATAAGCACAAATAGCTTATTTCTATCGAATATTGTGCACAAATGTGTTTACATCCCTGTTAGTGAGCATTTCTCCTTTGCTAAAAATAATCCATCCACCTGACAGGTGTGGCATATCAAGAAGCTGATTAAACAGCATGATCATTATACAGGCGCACCTTGTGCTGCGGATAATAAAAGGCCACTAAAATGTGCAGTTTTGTCACACAACGCCACAGATGTCTAAAGTTGAGGGAGTGTGCAATTGTTGCCAGAGCATTGAATGTTCATTTCATAAGCTACAGACAATGAAGACAATTGCCTTTTTGAAACATTTTTTTTTTTTTTTTTAATCGATGGCAATTTGAATGCACAGAGAGATGCCATAACAAGATCCTGAGGCCCGTTGTCATGCCATTCATCCACTGCCATCACCTCATGTTTCAGCATGATAATGCACCGCCCCATGTCACAAGGATCTGTACACAATTCCTGGAAGCTGAAAATGTCCCAGTTCTTCAATGGCCTGCATACTAGCGGTTAGAGCATTGTGGCAGTAACAGAAAGATCGCTGGTTCGAATACCCGAGCCGCATACTAGGTAATGTGAAATGGCTCCACCTGGGGCGGCAGGTAGCCTCGTGGTTTGAATACCCGCACAGACAAGGTGAAAAATCTGGTAATGTGCCTTTGAGCAAGGCACTTAAGCCTAATTTGCTACAGGGGCACTCTACTATGGCTGACCCTCTAAAATAACACTTCACTGCACCTATCCAGTGTATGTGACAACAATACTTTTTTTTTTTTTTACCATATTTCAGTTCACAGATCTGACTGTCCTTCTTCTTTAGTTTCTCACAGATCTTGTCCACTGGTGAATGGTAGCTCAGGGGCTTGGAGATTTCATTGAGGATTTTGGTGGCTGCGTCATTTGTTCCACCAATGTAGTAACACTAGGGTACAGAAGGAAGAAAAGAACAGCAATGAAGCAACAAACCCAGTGGATAATCTGGATAGGACACAATGTAACTACTTAAAAATCGACTTGACTTCCATTAAAGTAAAACAAAAAAAGATTAGCCTAAATCACTTACAAATCGGTTTTCCTTGCCCTTGACATCTTTGCAGGTTTTGACGAGTTCCTTCTCGATGTCCGCGCTGGTAAATTTAACATGGTTGTCTTGTAATGACTGGTAGAACCGACCCAGAAAGCTCACACACACTGCAAGACAAAACAACAAGGCAGCCATCGGTAGGATTGTAATGTGGTGACACATCAGGACTTATGCATTACCTTATAGGCTAGCTAAACCTAGGATAAAACAAACATTTCATCTAATGTTAATCTATACCAGAAATAGGTTTAACTCCAGTTGTTGTGGACATTACCCAGGATTTAGGCCTACAAACCTAAGAATTATGTTCTGGTCAGTCTGTTATGATACGTATGGATAAGCCTGACCAAATCTACTTAAGTAAGTATGATCAGCCATCACATCTATGATAAGAATAACAACTTGACAAAGGACTCAAGAAGCACATTACCTCACCAACTGAAACCACATGCAGCAACTGGGGCAGCAGGTAGCCTAGTGGTTAGAGCGTTGGGCCAGTAACCGAAAGGTTGCTAGATTGAATCCCCAAACTGACAAGGTACAAATCTGTTGTTCTGCCTCTGAACAAGGAAGTTAACCCACTGTTCCTAGGCTGTCATTGTAAATAAGAATTTGCTCTTAACTGACTTACCTAGTTAAATAAAGAAAAAGGATAAACACTTTTTTTTAAACTTGCCTGGGGCACAAGGCTTTAATGAGCGATATGACTCTTCTTTGAGAAGTACTAACTAAGCTAGCCAGATACAGCAAACTACAACACTTTTAAAAAACAAACATTTAAATTCAAGAGAACACATTGAAAATAGATCTTAGCTATTGTATCCAGCAAGACAAAATCCATTTGATGAAGATTGTTGTACAGCTCCATGAATTATCAGTCATAGGTTTCACAACATACGTTGCCATAACACTTAGCTACTAATAACTATATCCATAGTTACAGTGACGTGTGTGAGTGTATGTATGTATGTATATATATATATATATATATATATATAATGAGACAAACCAACCCACCTTCACACTCCCCATCTTTCAAAGCGTCGCTACTACTAGGTACCAAAGCTAGCACCGCAAGGGCGACCGACAAACTACTCAAACACAACATTTTACGATGAATAACGTATTCTATTAGCTAGTTAGATGTAAACGTAACGATACAAAACTATTTAGCTACAAATGACAGCTACACATGTGCATCCCAGAGTCGACACCGGTAAAGTGAGCACGCAATGTCCTGATTCTGCGAAGCTTCCTGCTAAACACGTAAACCTATGCAGGATTCCCATTGGTACTCATTTTACTCTCTAGAACACGATTGGTTTGTTTTCTGAAACGTTCCACGCACATTTCTCTGATTGGCCACGTGCTCTTCGTTCCGGGGACATCGTCCAGTTGGCGCCATGCGATTGGATTAGAGCTCTGTATGTTAATTTACAGCAGAGATCTATATATAATGACGAGATGCTCACGTCTCAGCCCAAACAATGGGTGTCGTCCCAAAGGCGAGAAGGCAGGCGAAAAGGTTCAAAATAAGCCCATAGAAACGCATTGGTCTTATTTTGGACAGCTTTTGATGAGAATGAAACCTTTCGTTTGGCCTCTCCCTCTCTGTTGACAGTCATATCTGATCATTTCCGGTAGAAACATCGGGCATAGAGCAGAAAGTGACTGCTCTTTATTCATTGGGGTAATGCTGTCTGTGTACATTTATTTAATATGATTTAATATAGGTAATATAATAGAAAGCACAATGATATGGTGTCCTCTCTGGTTCAGGCTGTTTCACAGAATGTTGGCGTAAATAAGGCAACCACACATTTATGCTGCGTTCATGTGCTAGTCGGAAATAGGTTGTAGTTGCGAACTGGTTGTCGTTATACACGTGCCACAGTCAACCAGTCAGCAAGTAAGACATTTCAGAGTTTCCTAGTTCCGGCTAGCCATTGAACGCGCCACAAGCTGTGTCTTCGTCTCCGTATCACAGACAGAACAAGGAAACCCGATTTTGATAAACTCCCATATCTACTGGGTGAAATACCACAGTGTGACATCACAGCAGCAAGATTTGTGACATGTTGCCACAAGAAAAGGTCAACCAGTGAAGAACAAACACCATTGTAAATACAACCCATATTTATGCTTATTTATTTTCCCTTTTGTACTTTAACCATTTGTGCATCGTTACAACACTGTATATATACCAAATATGACATTTGTAATGTCTTTATTATTTTGGAACTTCTGTGAGTGTAATGTTTACTGTTAATTTTTATTGTTTATTTCACTTTTGTATATTATCTACCTCACTTGCTTTGGCAATGTTAACACACATGTTTCCCATGCCAATAAAGCCCCTTGAATTGAATTGACAAGGAGTGAGATGTTTCACCGGATGTATACATCTGAAGAGTCTGGAGTTAATTTCCACTTCCCACCAAATATGGTGAGGAGAGGAAAACCAGTGGCCGGCAGCGGGAGAGTTTGAAGCGACATGGAACTGTGCTGACATTCTGCAATATTTTTCATTGATGAAACATCTGATATCAATACAGTTTTATGTCCCCAAAACAATAATCTGTTGCGAACAGATTGGACTAAGTTTTGTAGACTTTACCTTTGGCCAAAGTATCTAAAGTTGTTTAGTAGTGCGAGGGCGAATTGAGTCATTGCACACGCTCACTTCTAGCGGAAATATACAAAATACTTGCTAGAACGCGCCAATAGGATCTCGCTAACTCGTGCTTGGCTCTTCCCACCTCCTTGCCTGTTCTGTCCACTATGATTCATTTGCTCCCATTGGAAACAACAGGCTGTGGTGTATCCTGAGTGTTATACAAATCTATGGTGGTACTAAACAGCATATCAAATTACCTTACCAATTTAGAAGTTTAGCTAAAGAACCCCAAACAAAAGTATTTGTGAATGGTGTTGAATCAGATGAAATTATACATTTACAGTACAAGCAAATGCTAGGATAATGACCTAGTTATGTACTTTCCCATCACTTTAACAACTGATAAATAATGACAAGTTGGAAGCAGCAGTGAGTCAATAAAACATGATCTTTAATGTTAGGCATTAATAATAATTAATAAATTCCACATCACAGTAGTTGAAGTGAGTAGGAAAAAAGTGTGTATGTATTTACATCTAAAATCCACATCACAGTTGATTCATGCTAACACAATATATACAAGAAATTACTTTTAGAGTAATTAAAGGTTTTGTATTCCGTAAGAGTGACAGAAGAAGAACGTATCCCACTAACTGTCCAGAATTGATGCAAAACACACAAAATAATAATCAAAATAATTAGGCAAAATGAAATAAGTCACATTTTTTGTATGTTTTTGTCTAGTTTTTCTATGTTTTAAAAACACATTTACATCAGAAAGTACAAGGCAGACAATTAATAATCACAATCTTTACATGGTTTGCCCTTTTTAGCCTTATAAATACACTGCGTTGTCATGGTTATTTAAAGATAATAGAGAAGAGCCTGACAAGGTGGTCTGGAGGTAAAGAACTGCAATGATTTCAAAAATGTTTTATACCCCCCCCCCCCCCCAACCTAGATCCTACTGCAGGTTTCTATATTTACAAAGAACGACTGAAAAATTAAACACTTTCATGAGTACTGTTCTTGCTTCCTATTCCACTCAACTGTCTCCATTTTTCATTTTATTTATTTAACCTTTATTTTACATTGGCCCTGACTTGCCACAAAGTAAGACTAAACAACCGTTTATTCATATTAAATGATAGGCGACATATAATCAAATACTCTGTACCCAGTTCCCAGAACAGTGTGTCATTCTGCTGGATATGCTCAATACACTAGACACAGATCAATAGTAATGTGTGCGTTTGAAAGTCAAGTGTGTATGGAATAATTGTTTGAGTAGAAAACAATATGGGAATTTCTACTGAACAAAAAAAATAAATGCAACATGTAAAGTGTTGGTCCCATGTTTCATGAGCTGAAATAAAAAATCCTAGACATTTTTCATATGCACAAAAAGCTGATTTCTCTCAAATTTTGTTCACAAATTTGTTTACTTCCATGTTAGTGAGCATTTATCCTTCGCCAAGATAATCCATCCACCTGACAGGTGTGGCATATCAAGAAGCTGATTAAACAGCATGATCATTACACAGGTGCACCTTGTGCTGGGGACAATAAAAGGCCACTCTAAAATGTGCAGTTTTGTCACACAACACAGAGCTATTTCCAGATACTTGAATATTAATGTCTCTACCATAAGCTGCCTCCAATGTTATTGAGGAGTATTTCTGTCTGTAATAAAGCCATTTTGTGGGGGAAAACTTATTTTTGATTGGCTTGGCCTGGTTCCCCAGTGGGAGGGCCTGACTGCCAAGTGGGTGGACCTATGCTCTCCCAGGCCCACCCATGGCTGCACCCCTGCCCAGTTATCTGAAATCCATAGATTAGGGCCTAATGAATTTAAGTTGACAGATTTCCTAAAATGAACTATAACGCAGCAAAATCTTTGAAATCGTTGCATGTTGCGTTCATATTTTTGTTCAGTATATATATATATATATATATATATATATATATATATATATATATATATATATATGTGTGTGTGAATTTATAGAAATAAATCAAATACATTGAGAGACTGCATAGGTCATATGCATAACATGTTCCTTCATATCCTCTGCTCATATTGAAATAAAATAATGAATGAAAGTATGCTATTATCTTTAAATTATTTTACATTTATGATTTGAAAAGTTCAATGAAAACAAGGAGGAATTCCTGCTTTTTCAGCAACATAGCTCATAGAGATACAGTTGCCTACCATAACTAACTGATAGTGTTACACTGGCTTGTGTTGTCCACGAACACACGTTCAAAGAAAATCACTTCTCCACACCACACATCCATCATATCATTCAACCAGTCTGCAGTAGTGGTCCGAGGTTTTGGCCTTGTCATGTATATTAGTCGCATACCAGTAGTGACTATATTAGTCCTCTATATCAGAAGCCCATATTTTCTCCTCTCATATCACATCCTCCAACTCTTCAATCCTCTAACACTTAGAATGATGATTCGTCTTAGTAGACCAGGAGTGCCAGGCCAGGAGGTGAAAGTGGGTGAGCCCTGCCGACGAGGGGACCCTGGTCAAGTCAATGTGCCCTTGAGCAAGACACTTAACCCTAATTGCTTCTGTAAGAGTCTGCTCAAAAAGTCCTTCTCACAGGACAATGGATAACCTTCTAGGTGCATTTTCAACACTCCTTTCTCTTGAGCTCGAGTTCCATCATCCCAAAGAGTACAATCATCACATAACGGACACAAAACAACCATATAGACAGGAGAGTAGTAGTGTGTGACATTGCTTTTGACATGTTTCAAGTGTTATATCACGTGTTCCAATATCATACATGTTCTCTATTAGCTACAAATAAACATTAGAAAATAAATTAAATTCAGTCGATTCATTTAAAAATAAAAGTCCTTCTACATAAGGAGGCCTGCACCTATACCCCATTACTTAGAGTAGTATATACTGTGTGTAGCCATGTCCCTTCTGAGACGAGGGGAAAGTACATGATAGAAATCCCCCACTGTGAAGGAGAACATCGGGACATGAGAGCACCGTAAAAAAAAAAAAAAACGTTCTCAAGATTGGATGGTTGAATTGAAGCCAATCTACACATACAGTATCTACACACACGCGCTTCCTGTAACCGTCTCGTTAGTATAATGCCTCTTGAAAAAGGTAAATGGTCAATAGAAGCTGTAGTATCTCTATTAGCTACAAGTCCAACATTTTGTACTATGGTAATGATATACAATAATGTTAATAAAATAAAAACAAATGTATTTACACAGGTGAGAGAAAGACAGTCTTATAAATAATGAAAAAGTAATACCCCACTTCATGGTTATCAAATCTCCCCTTTCAACTATCTAAAACAACAGACCTTAGGCCTACTGTATTTTGAGAGTGAGAGCGAAAGAGCGAGAGAGAGAGCGACAGACAGAGACAGAGACAGAGAGAGAGAGACACAGAAAGAGAGAGACAGAGAGAGAGGCACACACACACACAACACCTGAACAACAAGCTGGAAGAAGAAAGGAATTCGATGTGGAGCAGGCTCTGATCCAGGATCTGTGTCTGTGAAGAACCAGCAGTGTTGTCACAAAGCAGATCAGATCACAAGGTAGATACAGGAGAAAGTCATTGGAGTTTATCTCGAAGGAGGCAGGGAGAAGGATGCATACGGATGTCTAAAAGCAGAATCAGCTGTACATTGTGATCAACACTGAATAGTCAAGACATATCAATGATTAGAAACAAGGATATCTTTAGTTCAGTCTATTCTCTGCTCCTAGCATGCGTCAGGTAGTCCAGTGGGCAGTACTAGCCAGGGTTAAATCACTTATTACACTGAATGGAACATGCACACATAAAAGTACCAAATAAAACACAAATCACACAATTATAATAATCATTTTTCTATAAATATCATCCATCTAAATGATGTTATTCCAATGTTCATGTCTTCCCAGATACAAGTGCACATCACTAAGCAGCTACAGTGGCTTGTCTTATCTTGCATATTGTTCTGTTTTTACATAGTCCTCATCAAGTCATCAATTCCCCTCTGTCAATCCGTGATATAGGGATTCATGTATAAATAATCTAATATTAATATACTATATATAATTATTTCTTTACTACACATAGTAATAAACTTGCAGATTTTCATCTCCTCTAAAAATATAGACTTTTCTTTGTACTGTAGTGTGTAACACGCTGCGAACTGAACAGAAAATACATTTTTAATAAACCAACCAACCCAAAGTAAAGAGTTATGCAGCCTTTAAGACTGCAAAGTGACATCTTTTGAAATGGCTTGCATTCACCAGCCAGGCAGTTATTCCCTAACCATAATGGATAATAAGTCTTTATAGTGGCTGAGTGATCTGGCTGTGGCAGCGCACAACTATAAAGAGGACGACTGTGTAATGAAGCATTACAACACTATTTAAGCCTATTACTGTCTGTCTGTCAAGGCAATGCTCTGCCTGAGAGGATAAGTCGTAAGGAGGAGGAAGTGTGTGTTTATCAAGAGGCGTGATCTGTTCTGATCGCTTCCTCTCTCTCTCTCTCTCTCCCTCTCTCTCAGCTAGTTGCATCGCTGAGTTCATTATTATTACACCAATACCACTTTAGTGTCCTATAAAAGTTAATTAATAAACAATCGTAATATAAAGACTACCACACCTCAACAATAATACTAATCTATCCGAAGCCCAATACAACCCAAGAGTCTACTTAACCCATCTTCATTTCTTCATACAATACAAGTGTGAATAGAATAAAACAAGTGGTTTTTGGTGCTGCAGAACTAAGTGCTAAAGTGCTGCTTCTCTACAACTGAAAAGATCATAGGTCATGGTCTAGCAAGCTTTACTCTATCCCAGCTTTGCTTCAATTAACTCAATTAATTAAATGTCTGGTAATTGGTTTAAAAATCCATGTTTTCTCTTTGTGCAATGATTTGGAACCTGCATGTGGACCTGAACTATCATTCATTAGAATTACTGTACAGATTAAAATGTTTCCAAAAGGTCTGTGCAAGTAATGCGTGAGACAATTTAGAGAAAGGGCATTCAAATAAGCACTGAAATGAAAAGACTGAGCCCCATACCACACACACACACACACACCACACACACACACACACACGTTGGTTGTTTAGCAACAAAACCGATGCGTGTGTAACTATGGGGCAAAACAGACGGGGTTGGCTTAAATTGTTAACAACATGTAAACTACAGTGAGCTCCAAAAGTATTAGGAGAGTGACATTTGCTGTTGTTGTTTTGGCTCTGTAGTCCAGCACTTTGGATTTAAAATGATACGATGAGGTTAAAGTGCAGATTGTCAGCTTTAATTTGAGGGTATTTCATCCATATCAGGTGAACCATTTTCCAAATTACAGCCCTTTTTGTACATAGTCCCCCCATTTTAGGGGACCGAATGCATTGGGACAAATTCACTTATATGTGTATTGAAGTAGTCCAAAGTTTAATATTTGGTGCCATATTCGTATAGAAATGAATTGTAAATAATCTATTGTGTCATTTTGGAGTCAAATATTGTAAATAAGAATAGATTATGTTTCTAAACACTTCTACATTAATGTGGATGCTACCATGATTATGGACAGTCCTGAATTAATCATGGATTTTATTTTTATTTAACCTTTATTTAATTAGGGAAATCAGTTAAGAACACATTCCTATTTTGCCGGCATCAAAAGTAAAACAAGTATTAATGGGTGACTGACTGTGATCAGACCACCATCTAATTGGCCTTCATAGAACAGAATTTCCACGTGGACGGGGATATTGGAAATTTAATCAAAGCCTATTGGATGACAATTTGTTCTTAACTATGACAAAATAATTAATTATTGACTATTTTCTGCACAACAAATACTTAACTTGTTACTACTTTAATAAATAGAAGTGAATTTGTCCCAATACTTTTAGTCCCTTAAAAACAGGGGGACTATGTACATAAAGTGCTGTAAGCACAGTACTTTAACCTCAGTCATTGTATCATTTTACATTTAAAGTGCTGGACTACAGAGCCAAAACAACAAAAAATGTGTCACTGTCCCAATGGGCATGCCTCGACCAACCATGCCTCGACCAACCAAGTGCCAGTTCAGGAGAATGTAACATTACAGAACGTTCAGATAGAAATATATTTAATGTAGAACATATATGATTGTCTGTCAGAAAGAATAAGGGGAAATCATGTGTGTCCGCTCTATCTAATCTATTTCTATCTGAAACGTTCAGAATGTTTCACATGACTGTCTGAATACACCCCCAGGCCTCCTCTTCACTCTTCGGCGATGCCGTGCTCCCACGCCACTTTTGCCTGCTCTTCCTTAGAGGTGATGAGAGGCTGAGAGATCTTGCGTGGCATGGGCATGGGCCTGGCGGGAATACACCCCTCCTCCTCAGGGATACACACCTCTCTCAGGTAGGGCTTGGGGGGCAGGGCGGGTGGAGGCTGGTGGCGGTAGTGGGGCAGGTTCTGGATGTTAAGGGTATGGGCCTCTGGGAGGACGGGGCTGATTGGAACCACGATATTGGTGATGAGTGGGTTGATCACCCCGGGAGAGGAGTGGCTACGACAGGGAGGGGGCTTGGAGCCATCCAGGACCTCTGACTCAGAGATACTGTAACGCACAGGCAGGTAGGAACCAGAGGGGGAGTCCATGCCCAGGTCCTCTCCGTCTGTGGCCCAGGTAGAGTGTGCCATGCTGGGGGTGACGGAGACAGTGTCCAGGGCATCTGCTGGATGTCTGGTTGTTCCATGAGACTCGGTGGAGCATGACTGGCCCATGAAGTTGCTCTCGCTCAGGGAGGAGACGCCGGAGGAGGCGCTACCGGAGAGAGTTGAGTTACTGCCATCCAGGCCGGACTGGGACTGGGGACTGGTGGGCGAGGCAGGTATAGGGTGCAAGGCTGACTGTGGAGGAAAACGATGGGGCAAAAGGTTACTCTTATAGATAAATGACAGACATACCGATTTGCATTTCCCATTTGTGTGAGGCGTAAAAACAAGATGAAAACGACTAAGCACAGATATAAAGTAAACAGAAGCCAGCTAAACTCAAAGACCAATGTGTCAAGGAGGTGGTTATTGACGTAGCAGGTTGCAGCGTGGGAGGCACAGCTTGTCCCATGAATTAATCATATAAAATTGAGGATTAGCTGATAACTGCGAAACAAACATTCTGGATAACATAGAAAACCTTGAACTATTTATTGATCAACATTTTGATATGCTCGAAAAAGAATCAGATACATCGAAGCGAACAAGAGAAGACCTTTCCTCGAGCTCTGAGAGCGAAACTGAAGGGAAGCCACCGTCTAAAATTAGAAATGTAACATTGTAGGGGAACGTTTTTAGAACTTACAAGTATGAGCGAGTAGTTAAAAAGCTGGATCTATTGCCTGGGCTACTGGGGAAGGATGAGGCCTTTAAAAACAGGAATGGATTATAGTAATAAAATGATGGAAGAAATACCCGAAAAAAACCGACCGTGGACTCCCGAAAAAAAACGACCGTGGACTCCCGAAAAAAAACGACCGTGGACTCCCGAAAAAAAACGACCGTGGACTCCCGAAAAAAAACGACCGTGGACTCCCGAAAAAAAACGACCGTGGACTCCCGAAAAAAACAATGAAAGCCGAATGACTTGTTCTAAAGCATAGAAGTATGAAGAATAATATTGTTATAATGGGAATAATGGAGGAGGAAAACTAAAACTATCAGACAACGGAGGAAAAAGTCAAGGTGTTCATGAAACGTAATCTCAAGATGACGAACAGGTGGATACAATTGATTTTTCAAAGGGCTCACTGTTTCGGTGGCAGAGCGGAGGGAAGGCCCTGTCCGATCGTAGCTATGCTAACTCACAACAAAATGAAAATTGCATTGTTACAACAGAATAGGGAACTGAAAAACACCCTGTTCTCTAATAATGACCAATTTCTCCATGAAATAGTGGAGACGACGTGCCCTGTACTCCACTTTCAAAACGCTCCGAGCAGAGAAGCAGAATGTTTGTCTAGTGGTCTAAGATTACAACGTGGGAGAATGCCAAGCGTGTGCAAAGCTGTCAACAAGGCAAAGGGTGGCTAATTTGAAGAATACATTTTTTTTGTGGTTACTACTTGATTCCATGTGTTATTTCATAGTTTGGATGTCTTCACTATTATTCTACAATGTAGAAAATAATAAAAAATAAAATAAAACCCTGGAATGAGTAGGTGTGTCCAAACTTTTGACTGGTACTGTATATGTAGCAGAAAAGCTGTAAAAAATAAATAAAAACTAAAAACTAAATGGTGGATGGGTTAATAAAAATAAATAAAAAGACGAATGTGTCAAAAACACAGTCACACATACAATACATTACATACACAACCACACACGGAGCAACAAGCATCTCTACAGTTATACAATACTCTACAGCCTTGCACTCTTTTAGCCCTGCTCACTCACTGCTACTGAAGGACTGAGAGGAAACTGGAGTAGAGGGGGGACCAGACCAGACAAAACTGGACCAGATCTGGGTTCAAATACTATTTCAAATCACTTCATATGCTTTATCTGTGCTTGATTGAGACCAAAACTCATTAAACAAAATGCTTCAACTTTTATTTGCACCAAAGAAAACAAGTGATAAACAACAATACAGATAAAAACACATACTAATAATAGAAACTATGTGCAGGTTGGAAGTCCGAGGGCTGATATGAAAACCACAACACAACAAAAAACCTATATGCAATGCATGAGTGAGAGACCAAAACTGAAAACATTTGCAATCTCAAACTTCAGGTCAGGCTAAAGCAAATCCTCAAAAAGTATTTGAAAGACTTCATATAGTACTTGAACCCAGGTCTGGACTGAACAGGTCAGGACGGTAGGCTACACTAGGCCAGGGAGGGTACCTTTCGTAAAGAGGAGCGCGCAGGGAGAGCTGGAGGGAGGTCGCTGATCTGGTGGTGGAAAGCATCAAAGTGCATGGAGAAGTGTCCTATAGAGGGAGACACACAGCAGGACAGAACAACGGATTGGTTGGTTGGAAATATACAGAACTAAAACCGGGAGGGGGGGAGGGGGGTAGAAAGAGAATGATCTGGAGCAGGATAAACAGGCCTCTGACTAGGCTACAGAACAGTCCCCTTGAGAGGATCAGGTAGGATTAGGGTTGGTGGGTAGATGGAGGGGATAGGATCAGGTAGGATCAGGGTTGGTGGGGGGGGTAGATGGTGGGAATAGGATCAGGTAGGATCAGAGTTGGTGGGTAGATGGTAGGAATAGGATCAGGTAGGATCAGGGTTGGTGGGAATAGGATCAGGTAGGATCAGAGTTGGTGGGTAGATGGTAGGAATAGGATCAGGTAGGATCAGGGTTGGTGGGTAGATGGAGGGGATAGGATCAGGTAGGATCAGGGTTGGTGGGTAGATGGTAGGAATAGGATCAGGTCGGATCAGAGTTCGTGGGCAGATGGAGGGGATAGGATCAGGTAGGATCAGGGTTGGTGGGTAGATGGAGGGGATAGGATCAGGTAGGATCAGAGTTGGTGGGTAGATGGTAGGAATAGGATCAGGTCGGATCAGAGTTGGTGGGATAGATGGTAGGAATAGGATCAGGTAGGATCAGAGTTGGTGGGTAGATGGTAGGAATAGGATCAGGTAGGATCAGGGTTGGTGGGTAGATGGTAGGAATAGGATCAGGTAGGATCAGAGTTGGTGGGTAGATGGTAGGAATAGGATCAGGTAGGATCAGAGTTGGTGGGTAGATGGAGGGGATCGGATCAGGTAGGATCAGGGTTGGTGGGTAGATGGTAGGAATAGGATCAGGTAGGATCAGGGTTGGTGGGTAGATGGAGGGGATAGGATCAGGTAGGACATGTGCATAGCATTTAAATAGACTAACTATGCTAAATTAGCGTTGTTGGCTAATTTACTTGCCGCTCATCATTAGCATCTACAAACCTTGCTGTACTACTGGATAGGATGAAACAGGACTGGTTCTCTATAACTGTCATACAGGGATAAAGGAGAGCTCCAATGACACTGAGATCAACGTTGGAAAAGGGGTACAGTTGAATAATTCCTTGAGGATCTATTGGAATCAGATGTTCCCATAAAACTCCATAAAATGACACCAAACTGCACCATCAACGCCAACCAGGGTTGGGGTCAATTCCATTTAAATTCAGGAAGTGCACTGATATTCCAATTCCAGTGGGATTGAAACAATATGCACCTGTGAGTGCTGATCACAAAGGCCATGTCATGGTTAACAGCAGATTATTATGGTTACCATCACATCACATACACACACATACAGTACATGACCACTTACACACAAACCAATATTTGACCCCAAAAAACACTGGACCATATTCCCAAAATTAAGAAATAATGGGAATACACTACATGACCAAAAGTATGTGGACACCTGATCGTCAAAACAACTCATTTCAAAATCATGGCCATTAATATAGAGTTGGTCCCCCCTTTGCTGCTATAACAGCCTCCACTCTTCTGGGAAGGCTTTCCACTAGATGTTGGAACATTGCTGCAGGGACTTGCCTCTATTCAACCACAAGAGCATTAGTGAGGTCGGGCACTGATGTTAGGCGATTAGGCCTGGCTTGCAGAAGGCATTCCAATTCCTCCCTAAGGTATTTGATGGGGTTGAGGTCAGGGCTTCGTGCAGGCCAGTCAAGTTCTTCCACACCAATCTCGACAAACCATTTCTGTATGGACCTCGCTTTGTGCATGGGGACATTGTCATGCTGAAACAGGAAAGGGCCTTCCCCAAACTGTTGCCATAAAGTTGGAACCCTAGAATCGCCTAGAACGTCATTGTATTCTGTAGAGTTAAGATTTCCCTTCACTGAAACTATGGAGCCCGAACCATGAAAAACAGCCCCAGACCATTATTCCTCCTCCACCAAACTTTACAGTTGGCACTATGCATTGGGGCAGGTAGCATTCTCCTGGCATCCGCCAAATCCAGATTCGTCCGTCGGACTGCCAGATGGTGAAGCGTGATTCATCACTCCAGAGAATGTGTTTCCACTGCTCCAGTCCAATGGTGGCGAGCTTTACACCACTCCAGCCAACGATTGGAATTGTGCATGGTGATCTTAGGCTTGTGTGCGGCTGCTCGGCCATGGAAACCCATTTCATGTAGCTCCCGACGAACAGCTCTTGCGCTGACGTTGCTTCCAGAGGCAGTTTGGAACTCGATAGTGAGTGTTGCAACCGAGGACAGACGATTTTTATGTGCTACACGTTCTGTGAGCTTGTGTGGCCTACCACTTTGCGGCTGATGTTGCCCCTAGTCATTTCCACTTCACAATACCAGTACTTACAACTGACCGTAGCAGCTCTAGCAGGGTAGAAATTTGACAAACTGACTTGTTGGAAAGGTGGCATCATATCCTATGACGATGCCACGTTGAAAGTCACTGAGCTCTTCAGTACGGGCTATTCTATGACCAATGTTTGTCTATGGAGATTGCATGGCTGTGTGCTCGATTTTATACACCTGTCAGCAACAGGTGCTGGCTGAAATAGCCGAATCCACTAATTTGACGGGGTATCCACATACTTTTGTATTCATAGTGATGATTGAAAAATATCTCAACAACCCTTTCATTAGTGTTCTGCCTCAGTGTAACTATATAATGGGTGATGAATAAAGATCTGCCGTGTGGTGTGTGTAATTTCCTTCTGTATTCATAGTGTTTGTTGTTATCTATAGGGATCTGGCATGCCAACGTAAGGCACAACACAACGCAAAAACACTCGACTGTATTCTGATAGAGATCAGTTTTTGGTGAACCATCTACCATCTGACCATGGAATGTGGTTCACCATAAACTCCTCCGTTGTACATGTATTGTACTCACCGTGGGGCAGGCTGCGGGGCGGGACAGGCGGGGCCATCACACTCCCAACGTGGGTGGACAGGAACGGCAACACCTCTCTGGTACCACTGTCCAGACTCCAGCTGCTGGGGGTGGTCAGGACTGGAGGGGAGAGAGGTAATGTAAATACGCCCCTCTACTGTTCACACTAACAGTAAGCTACTGGGGGTGGTCAGGACTGGAGGGGAGAGAGGTAATGTAAATACGCCCCTCTACTGTTCACACTAACAGTAAGCTACTGGGGGTGGTCAGGACTGGAGGGGAGAGAGGTAATGTAAATACGCCCCTCTACTGTTCACACTAACAGTATACTACTAGGAGTGGTCAGGACCAGAGAGGGACAGACCAGATATTAACACAACCACTCTACTTTCAGTATTGGCAGAGTCATCATCCTGAAGATTATCAGTGTAATCAACATCATCATCATCATCAACTTAATCATCATTACTGTTTTTATTTTTGCATGATTTAAGAAAGCAATGTTAGTTATAATAGTGTGGTCAATGTACTATATTTGGGGGGGTTAATATGTATCGTTCAAATGGTTTATGTTGACTTACAGGAACAACCAATTACACATCAGTATACCACACCGTAAGGAAGAACAACCAATTACACATCAGTATACCACACCGTAAGGAAGAACAACCAATTACACATCAGTATACCACACCGTAAGGAAGAACAACCAATTACACATCAGTATACCACACCGTAAGGGAGAACAACCAATTACACATCAGTGTACCACACCGTAAGGGAGAACAACCAATTACACATCAGTATACCACACTGTAAGGAAGAACAACCAATTACACATCAGTGTACCACACCGTAAGGGAGAACAACCAATTACACATCAGTATACCACACCGTAAGGGAGAACAACCAATTACACATCAGTGTACCACACCGTAAGGGAGAAATGTACAAGAGATGGTTACTACTTTAAAGAAAAGGGCTTCAGTTCCAGCAACAGGCTGGTGCTGACTGATGGAGCAGTTCTGTACTAATGATCTACAGTGGGACATCTACAGATAGAAGAAGAAGTGGATTTTAAACTAGCTGAAGTATTAGGAGGGTCTGTGAACTGACCACTAACTGGCTGAACAGATAAAACAGAGTACTAGCTTATGTTCTCAACGGGACTGAAAAAGACCAAAAACATGGGCTAAATTAGGACAGACTTCCACACTTTTAACATACTGAGTCCAGCCATACCAAGCTGTACTGACCTGGTTACATATCCACTACTGAGTCCAGCCATACCAAGCTGTACTGACCTGGTTACATATCCACTACTGAGTCCAGCCAAACCAAGCTGTACTGACCTGGTTACATATCCACTACTGAGTCCAGCCATACCAAGCTGTACTGACCTGGTTACATATCCACTACTGAGTCCAGCCATACCAAGCTGTACTGACCTGGTTACATATCCACTACTGAGTCCAGCCATACCAAGCTGTACTGACCTGGTTACATATCCACTACTGAGTCCAGCCATACCAAGCTGTACTGACCTGGTTACATATCCACTACTGAGTCCAGCCATACCAAGCTGTACTGACCTTGTTACATATCCACTACTGAGTCCAGCCATACCAAGCTGTACTGACCTGGTTACATATCCACTACTGGGTCCAGCCATACCAAGCTGTACTGACCTGGTTACATATCCACTACTGGGTCCAGGCATACCAAGCTGTACTGACCTGGTTACATATCCACTACTGGGTCCAGCCATACTGACCTGGTTACATATCCACTACTGGGTCCAGCCATACCAAGCTGTACTGACCTGGTTACATATCCACTACTGAGTCCAGCCATACCAAGCTGTACTGACCTGGTTACATATCCACTACTGAGTCCAGCCATACCAAGCTGTACTGACCTGGTTACATATCCACTACTGAGTCCAGCCATACCAAGCTGTACTGACCTGGTTACATATCCACTACTGAGTCCAGCCATACCAAGCTGTACTGACCTGGTTACATATCCACTACTGAGTCCAGCCATACCAAGCTGTACTGACCTGGTTACATATCCACTACTGGGTCCAGCCATACCAAGCTGTACTGACCTGGTTACATATCCACTACTGAGTCCAGCCATACCAAGCTGTACTGACCTGGTTACATATCCACTACTGAGTCCAGCCATACCAAGCTGTACTGACCTGGTTACATATCCACTACTGAGTCCAGCCATACCAAGCTGTACTGACCTGGTTACATATCCACTACTGAGTCCAGCCATACCAAGCTGTACTGACCTGGTTACATATGCACTACTGAGTCCAGCCATACCAAGCTCTACTGACCTGGTTACATATCCACTACTGAGTCCAGCCATACCAAGCTGTACTGACCTGGTTACATATCCACTACTGAGTCCAGCCATACCAAGCTGTACTGACCTGGTTACATATCCACTACTGAGTCCAGCCATACCAAGCTGTACTGACCTGGTTACATATCCACTACTGAGTCCAGCCATACCAAGCTGTACTGACCTGGTTACATATCCACTACTGAGTCCAGCCATACCAAGCTGTACTGACCTTGTTACATATCCACTACTGAGTCCAGCCATACCAAGCTGTACTGACCTGGTTACATATCCACTACTGAGTCCAGCCATACCAAGTGTGTGGTCGAAGATTACAACGTGGGAAAATGTGGTTACGTATCCACCATAGTTGCTAGAATGGACAATGTGAAAAGAAAATATCTGAGCCAGTATAGTATGGTTTGGTTCTGCGAGAACAGTAGTGTTTGGGAATGGAGAACAGAGTGAATCAGGCAATAAAAGGAAAGGTGAAACAGACTATAAGAGAGATTACATGAGACTATAACAGATTACATGAGACTATAACAGACTAAAGGAGACTATATGAGAGACTACATGAGACTATAACATAACAGACTATAGGAAACTATAGGAGACTACAACAGACTATAACAGACTATAACAGACTAACACACTATAACAGACTATAGGAGACTATAACACAATATAGGAAACTATAACAGACTATACGAAACTATAGGAGACTATAGGAGAGTATGAAATACTATTACAGACTATAGGAGATTATGAAATACTATTACAGACTATAGGATATTATAAAATACCATAGGAGACTATAACAGACTTTAGGAGACTATAACCAGCTGACCACCCGAGATAGAGCCGTAAAGTTCCATCAACAGACCAATATAGCAGACCAACCCGTGCGTGCCAATATCTCTGCACTCATACAACTAACGAAAGAGTGGCTGGAACCCAGAAAGGGAGTAGGACATGTCGTAGAGACTCTCGTAGTGGACAAGATTTTGAGGGAATTACCCATGGATTTAAAAAGGGTTGTGGGGCAAACAAACCCGTCGTCAGCCAACGACAAAGCCCAGGCCGTGGAAACATACCGATCTACATGGGAGTTGTTAAAAGGGGACAAGGAGGACTGGAAGGACTCTGCCAAGACCGTTCCCCGATTAACCCCGGCATGTCTGCCACCGAAACGACGGAACCCACTCCGGATTCACCCACACAACAGGGTCAGTGCTATAAATGCCAGTCTCCGGACCATTACGCCTCACAATGTCCCAAAGAGGACGAGTCCATGGCCACCACTGCCCGTCCCCACGCATCCCTGTCCGAGAGGGCAGGATCGCCCCTGTTGGTTAGCAGAAATAGCCCCAGCGATTCCAGTTGGAATAGAAGGACGAGACGTGGTAGCCATTCTCAACTAAGGCGGTATGGTTACATTCATGGAGGAGCAGATGGTTACCACAGCAACACTGCTACCAGACAAAGTAGCCGTGTCCTGTATCCACGGAGACCACCCACTATTACCTCACCGTGAGTCTGTCCATTCTCACCCCGAAAGGAAGGTGTACAGTCAGCACGGGGAAAGTACCCACCAGCTGAAGGTGCCATTATTGATCAGGAGAGACTGTCCCCATATATAAGGAGCTTCGGCAGATGAATTTACGCACCGTACATAGGGGATCAGGTCTCTCTATCACACGCCAAGGTTCGGCCCACCGCAGAAGGGCAGGAAAGCAGAGAGGGATAAAAAGTCCAAGCCCGGGGTAGTAGCCCTACAAGGAAACGTAGCCTCGTCCTCTAGAGCAGAGGAAGAAATACATACACAACGCCTCTGACAGCTATTCCAGCAAACCTCCGATGAAGACACCTGCGAAGGGTTATACACGACGGAGGAAGGAAGGAGCGACCAGAGGCTACGGGATATATTTGAAGCCCCGTCGGAGGGAACCTGGAAGAGATTCTCTTCGGGCACCCCCGACGGGGGATGGGGAACAACCTCCACACCCCTCTACCGAGGTTGACCTGCTCCAAGAATTAAAGGGACAGTTCGGCACCTCGCAGCATAGAGACCCAGACCTAAGGGAGGCCATGAGGAAGGTGAAAGTGATCGACGGGAGAAATGTCGACGGATCAGGTGAGCCCTCTCTTCCCAACTATGCAATCAGGCATGGCCTCTTGTATTGGGTCGTGCAACGAAGGGGGGAAAAACAGGAATTACTAATGGTGCCTAGACCATGCAGGGATACTGTCCTACAGCTAGACCATTCCCACATCCTAGGAGGACACCTGGCATGGGACAAAACGATCGACAGAATCATGCAGAGTTTCTATTGGCTCCGTATCACCCGAGATGTGGCCAGGTATTGTAGGATATGTGATCAATGTCAGCGTACGGCCACACCTGCGTAACCCCTTTGATTCCTTTTCCCATTATAGAAACCCCCTTCGAACGCATGGCTATGGACCTCGTAGGACCCCTCCCAAAATCTGCCAGAGGACCCGATTACATCCTGGTTGTCTTAGATTACGCTACCAAGTTCCCTGAGACCATACCCCTTCGCAACATGTCGTCAAAGGGAATCGCCAAGGAATTGTTCATGCTGTTCTCCCACGTGGGCCTTCCCAAGACAATCCTAACCAACCAGGGAACCCCGTTCATGTCCCGGTTGATGAAGGACCGGTGTCGGTTAGACCAGGTTCAACAGATATGCACAAGCATATTCCACCCACAGACAGACGGTTTGTGCGAACGCCTGAACAAAATGATTAAAGCATGTTGAGAACAGTGGTGTCCAGAGACGGGGACATAGGACATGCTCCTGCCCCACATAACGTTTGCCCTGTGAGAAGTACCCCAGGCGTCCACAGGGTTTTCCCCGTTCGAATTGCTGTACGGCAGACCATGTCTTGGGATCCTCGACTTAGCCAAGGTGACCTGGGAGGCCCAACCCTGCCCATTCTGGTCGACGATAGAACATGTTACCCTGATGCGGGACCACCTGTCGGCAGTCTAGTCCATAGTAAAGGAGCATATGGAGAAGGTACAACAGACTCAAGGCCAGGCCTACGATAAGTCAGACACCCAGGGAGTTCACTGTGGGAGAGAAAGTAATGGTACTCGTGCCCATGACCGAACACCGCTTGCTGGCACAGTGGAGGGGGCTCCTACAAGGTAACGGAAAGGGTCTCACCAGTCAATTACCGCATCGAGCAACCTGATAGGAGGAAGAAGGTCCAACTCTATCATATCAACCTACTGAAGAAGTACCATGGAAGAGAGGAGGGTGTGGCTTTGATGGCAGTGGAGGACAAGGAAAAAGAGGAGGCCCCGCTACAGGAGCGCTGTGGCAGAACTCTCCTGCCGGAGCAGTCGAGACGGCTAGACAAGCTGATTATGCAATTCGGCAGGATGTTCTCTCCCTTCCCAGGACAAACAGATGTCCTGTTTCTCCATATCCACACCGAACCCGGCCAGAAGGTGCATATTCGGCCTTACAGGATTCCTGAGGCACGCCGAGTCATCGCTAAGAACGAGGTAAGGGAGATGCTGAGGATGAGGGTGATAGAGCCATCTACGAGGGAGTGGTCCAGTCACATAGTCCTGTTCCCCAAACCCGACAGTAGTATGAGGCTCTGCAACAACTTTAGGGGCGTAAACGCCATCTCTACATTTGGAGCGTATCCCATGCCCCGCGTGGCTGAACTCTTGGAGCGCTTGGGAAAGGCCAAGTTCATCACCACTCTGGATCTGACAAAGGCATATTGACAAGTGCCAGTGGTTCCGGAGGACCGCCCACAGACTGCTTTCGCCACACCGGAGGGGCTTTTTCAATATGTGAGGATGCCTTTCGGACTGCATGGTGCGCGGCAACTTTCCAACGCCTCATGGATGCCATTCTACGGCCCCATCAAGAGTGAGCAGCAGTGTACATAGACAATGTGGTCATCTACAGCAAGGAATGGGATAGCCACCTCCTGTGACTGCTTGTGAGCCTGGAGGCTAAAGGACTGACAGCCAATCCAAAAAAATGCTGCCTGGGTCTGTCTGAATCAGAATACCTGGGATACGCCATGGGGAATGGAAAAATACGCCCACAGGCAGAAAAGACCAGGGTAATTCGGGACTGGCCTCAGCCCCAGACGAAACGGGACATCTGAGCCTTCTTGGGGATAACAGGATATTATCGCCGTTTCATCCCTGGATATGCAACTATTGCCACCCCCCTTACAAATCTCATTATGAAAAACCTGCCAAACCGTGGAAGGAAGAGATGGAAGATGCCTTCCAGTTGCAAAAAGTTAGCCTGTGCTCTGATCCCATCCTGCAGGCTCCTGACTTCTCCCAAGAGTTCACTGTGCAGGTAGACGCCTCAGATACGGGGCTCAGGCCATCCTAGCTCAGGTTGAAGGCGAAGCAGAGAGGCCTATTCTCTTCATAAGTAGAAAGTTCAGTGATCGGTAACGGAGATATGCTATCGTAGAGGCCCTAGCCATTAAATGGGCCCTCGAGTATCTCCGGTTCTACCTACTCGGGCGTAGGTTCGCCCTCGTTAATGACCATGCTCCCCTCACGTGGATGGCCGGTAAGAGAAACAATAACAACAGAATAGCCAGATGGTTTCTTGCATTACAAGCATTCTCTTTCCATGTCATCCAAAGGGCCAGATCGAGGAACGGGAATGCGGACGCACTGTCCCGACGCGACCAAGACGGCACCCAGCCATCCAATCCGGTCCTGAGGGGGGAGGTATGTGGAATGACTACCAGGGGGCAGGCTGGTCCCACGGATAATAGCCCAGCCCGGCATGTGAGGCAATTAAGCACAGCTGACGGTACCAATGACCTCTTCTCTTCCCCCTACAAGAGAGAGGAGGGAACCGGCAGTGTAGGGGACTGGAGGAGAAAAAAAAGAGTGATTGCTTCTCCAAAGGAGAGGACTTACCGGACGGAAGGGAGAAGAAGCGGACAAACTATCTCTTGGGAAAGGCAACCATGGATTCGCACCGCCACAGGAAGGGAACTCTCCACGAACGGATAGTTAACCTGTTGGGTCTAGGGGGCAGCATTTGCACGTCTGGATAAAAAAAATGTACCCGATTTAATCTGGTTACTAATCCTACCCAGTAACTAGAATATGCATATACTTATTATATATGGATAGAAAACACTCTAAAGTTTTCAAAACTGTTTGAATGGTGTCTGTGAGTATAACAGAACTCATTTGGCAGGCAAAACCCTGAGACATTTTCTGACAGGAAGTGGATACCTGATGTGTTGTATTGACTTTAAACCTATCCCATTGAAAAACACAGGGGTTTAGGAATATTTTGGCACTTCCTATTGCTTCCACTAGATGTCACCAGCCTTTACAAAGTGTTTTGAGTCTTCTGGAGGGAGATCTGACCGAACAAGAGCCATGGAACGGTGATGTCCCATTAGACACCTGGCGCGCTAGTTCATGTTGGGTACCCTCGTTCCAATACGTTATAAAAGAGTATGCATTCGTCCACCTTGAATATTATTCATGTTCTGGTTAAAAAAGGCCCTAATGATTTATGCTATACAACGTTTGACATGTTTGAACGAACGGAAATATATTTTTTCCCCTCGTTCATGACGAGAAGTCCGGCTGGCTTACATCATGTGCTAACGAGACGGAGATTTTTGGACATAAATGATGAGCTTTTTTGAACAAAACTACATTCGTTATGGACCTGTGATACCTGGAAGTGACATCTGATGAAGAGAATCAAAGGTAATGGATTATTTACATAGTATTTTCGATTTTAGATCTCCCCAACATGACGTCTAGTCTGTATCGCAACGCGTATTTTTCTGGGCGCAGTGCTCAGATTATTGCAAAGTGTGATTTCCCAGTAAGGTTATTTTTAAATCTGGCAAGTTGATTGCGTTCAAGAGATGTAAATCTATAATTCAGTAAATGACAATATAATATTTTACCAATGTTTTCTAATTTTAATTATTTAATTTGTGACGCTGACTTGACTGCCGGTTATTGGAGGGAAACGATTTCCTCAACATCAATGCCATAGTAAAACGCTGTTTTTGGATATAAATATGAACTTGATAGAACTAAAAATGCATGCATTGTCTAACATAATGTCCTAGGAGTGTCATCTGATGGAGATTGTAAAAGGTTAGTGCATCATTTTAGCTGGTTTTATGGTTTTGGTGACCCTGTCTTTGACTTGACAAAACATTACACACAACTCTTGTAAATGTACTGTCCTAACATACTCTAAATTTATGCTTTCGCCGTAAAACCTTTTTGAAATCGTAAAACGTGGTTAGATTAAGGAGATGTTTATCTTTCAAATGGTGTAACATAGTTGTATTTTTGAAAAATTTGAATTTTGACATTTATTTGGATTCAAATTTGCCGCTCTTGAAATGCACCTGCTGTTGATGGAGTGCACCACGGGTGGCACGCTAGCGTCCCACCTAGCCCCAAGAGGTTAAGGCGGTGACACACCCGGAATTTCTGTTATAGTTAAAAGATACTCACCTTGTGTTCCTTGTTCCTGTAAAGAAGAAGACTTGTGTTTTTCTTATGAGATCATCCTTGATTGTGTGGGATTGTTGGAGAAGAAAGAAATAACTCAACAGAACTTTGTTCAATGTAAGAAAACCTAATCCCGACACGTTTATTCCACCTTTATGCTTTAGAGCAACCTCAAAGTACTTGGTCCACTCACAGAGACCATAACAGACTATATCAGACTATAGGAGACGATAAGACTATAGGATGATATAACAGAACATAGCATACTACAGGAGACTGTACCAGACTATAGGAGACTGCACCAGACTATAGGAGTCTATAGGAGTCTGTAACAGACTACAGGAGACTATAACAGACTACAGGAGAATATAACAGACTACAGGAGAATATAGGAGAGACTATAGGAGAATATAACAGACTACAGGAAACTATAACAGACTACAGGAGAATATAACAGACTACAGGAAACTATAACAGACTACAGGAGAATATAACAGACTACAGGAAAATATAACAGACTACAGGAGAATATAACAGACTACAGGAAACTATAACAGACTACAGGAGAATATAACAGACTACAGGAGAATATAGGAGAGACTATAGGAGACTATAATCACCTCTCTCTCTTCCCCCTACACCCAGGCTCTGTTATGCAGGTCATAAATTCCTAGAGGAGTCTCTCTCCCCATGGCCAGACAGTATAGAGAGAAAGTTTCACAGGAGAACAAAGGAACCTCTTCCACATCACAGAACTTGAGAACTGAACAATGTCCATATTTTGGAGAATGTGTACATGGTCGGGGGAGAATCCAGCTACGACCAGTCCATTTCGTTGAATGTTTGTGAAACTCATGAGAGACAATACAGCCACATTACCATAACTCTGTTTATACAAGAGTCTCAGTTGTGAGGCTTGCATATAATTGTTGTATAAAATGAATGAGTAAAGATGAAACTATGTGAAATTATGTAATGTGATTTTAAACTGTTTAAATGAAGGAAACTCCAATTCCCTTTGGAGTTTAACTAAGTCATAGGCCCGCCTCATGAGCACAGACATTGATCTAGTGTCATGGGACAGCCCTTTCTTACTGTTCTGGATATAACCCCCACCTTGGGAATTTCCCTTCAGACCAAGCTTACCTCGATTACCGAGAGGGCTAAGGTTTGAGTAGAGACCATAAACCTGAGTATAAGCTAAGGTTGTAATGGTTGTTGAAACTGAGACTATCGATACCGACAGAATAAGAGCAAATCTTTGATACTAATTACTAGTCTACAGCTATGAATGCGAAGGCTGACAACTGCCGAAACATCTATTCTATAACAACATTTCTGAATGGGACTCTGAAGTATCCATTCTAACCACAAAAGACGGGCGGATGAACTTCCAACAGAGAGAAGGACGATTCCAACAGAGATAACGATGACACACTGAGCGTAAATATATATATTGTTTGTAATTATTCCCGAATGAGTGAGCGTTCATGTGCAAAGGATTAGTATTTCAATTATTATAATTATCAACTGTGTAGTGTCTTTTGTCTTTCGCACCCTTCTCAGTCCCTTTGTCTACCAAGCCGCCATACCGGTTCAGCCCAGTAGGGCACATCCCCTATCATTTCCTTGTAACCATATCTACTTTGTTTGTTGATGCATTTCTGTGATTATTTAGTTAGGTAATAAATAAATGATTGAGACAATTGATGTATGGATGATTCATAGTGAAGTCTGGGTTGGTGCAGATAACAAACAATTTACGATGTTTGGAATGAGACTAATGTGAGGTAAAGAATAATTCATTAATTAGAAGACTAATTGATCAGATATTAAAATATCTGAAAGTTTTATTAGGAAAATTATAACTTTGTAATCTGAATATTTTCCTTGGTGCCCCGACTTCCTAGTTAATTACATTTACATGATTAGAATAATCACGTAATAATAATTACAGAGAATTGATTTGATAATATAACAGTCTTCATTTTAATGAAGACACGACAGAGTCTATAACAGAATATAGGAGACTGAAATACACTATAACAGACTGAAAGGCAACATACTGAGATGATAGCTAGGTCTACAGTACCTTTCTCTGCCACAGACAGGTTGGGGTCGCTGCAGGGCTTGCATGGACCAATCACCTGGTGGAACAACGCTCGCTGGAAGTTGGTTGGCTGGAGAAACAGAAAAGACATATCAGTCAACCAATAAATGTATCAATCAAATGTATTTATAAAGACTTTTACATCAGCAGTCACAAAGTGCTTGTACAGTAACATGGCCTAAAGCAAATGCACAGAGGCCAGGTAATACTACCTAGAGGGAAGAAACCTAGAGAAGAACAAGGTTCAGAGGGGAGCTAATACTACCAAGAAGGAAGAGACCTAGAGAGGAACCAGGCTCAGAGAGGAGGTAATCCTACCTAGAAGGAAGAGACCTAGAGAGGAACCAGGCTCAGAGAGGAGGTAATCCTACCAAGAAGGAAGAAACCTAGAGAGGAGCCAGGCTCAGAGAGTAGGTAATCCTACCTAGAAGGAAGAGACCTAGAGAGGAACCAGGCTCAGAGAGGAGGTAATACTACTTTGAAGGAAGAAATCAGGCTCAGAGAGGAGGGAAAACTACCTAGAAGGAAGAGACCTAGAGAGGAACCAGGCTCAGAGAGGAGGTAATCCTACCTAGAAGGAAGAGACCTAGAGAGGAACCAGGCTCAGAGAGGAGGTAATACTACCTAGAAGGAAGAGACCTAGAGAGGAACCAGGCTCAGAGAGGAGGTAATACTACCCTAGAAGGAAGAGACCTAGAGAGGAACCAGGCTCAGAGAGGAGGTAATACTACCCTAGAAGGAAGAAACCTAGAGAGGAACCAGGCTCAGAGAGGAGGTAATCCTACCAAGAAGGAAGACACCTAGAGAGGAACCAGGCTCAGAGAGGAGGTAATACTACCCTAGAAGGAAGAAACCTAGAGAGGAACCAGGCTCAGAGAGGAGGTAATCCTACCAAGAAGGAAGAGACCTAGAGAGGAACCAGGCTCAGAGAGGAGGTAATCCTACCAAGAAGGAAGAGACCTAGAGAGGAACCAGGCTCAGAGAGGAGGTAATACTACCTAGAAGGAAGAGACCTAGAGAGGAACCAGGCTCAGAGAGGAGGTAATACTACCTAGAGAGGAACCAGGCTCAGAGAGGAGGCCCTTCCTCCTGTAGCTGCACCAGACAGTATATCATAGCAGTCTGTCATGACGTTGGCCGGTGGGTAAGGTTTATGTCCCCCCATAAATACCTTTTTCCCTTTCCTCTCTCTTGACTCTACTGAAGGACGCTTGAATAGCCTTTGTTAAACATAGAGAGTCTGGGAACATCAAAAGGTGGGGGGAATGTAACCATATTTTGGTAATAGAACCAGTTGAAAATATGCATTGGTATTTAATGAATATGATGCCCGATCAGTTGGCGTCTGAGACATTATGACTGATGACAGGACGACATAAACTGTATCTTGGAAAGTCTACACATTCTACTTATCAGATTCACATTGAATTGTTGTGCAATTTAAATGTTTAAATATTAAACTATTTGTGAAAAGATTAAATGTAATTTTAGCTTCCAAATGAGAGAATTGGGTTTTCACAAGGGTAGAGCTCTGCTCAATCAGTGGCCCGCCCCTGTGAAGAGACATTGGTTATCAACTATGAAACACGCCCTTCTCTCCCTCCACTATAAAGCCCTTGATGAAAATGTAACTTTCTGTTCCGAGGATGATAGGACGACGGTCCATACGTTAAAAAGGACTAACATGTCAACAACAGAACTAAGCCAAACTCAGCGTAAGCTTGGGTTGCGAATGGTATGAACTTTGAACTCTTATTCACTAAAGAAGTGAGACATCCTAGCCATTGAGTTAGCAACAGCAGCTGTAAACGTGGGCTAGGAAAGGACGGACAAAGGACCTGTCCTAACAAACAACACGATACTACCAACTATCCAGTTTACCACCAGAGACATTCTTCAGAGGACAAGCAAGATCTCTGTTGGGCAACACGGCCAGCATCTACGACCAACCTACCGAAGCGCAGCTCAGAGTAAATATTTATTGCATTTTCCTTTTTCAAATGGGCGGTAATTTAGAATGCATAAGATACTGTATTTACGATAGCATAGCTGCCTACGGCCCGATCGAGACATAGCTTCTCCCTTTGTTCCTCAGTCTTCCCGCTCTTTCATTCAAACCCAACCCCATCTCTTTGTGTAACCAGCCGTCATATCTGTTCCGTCCGCTAGGGACCTTTTCCTTCATGACATAATTTGTAATCAATGTATGATTCATTCTGTGTATATGTAAATCTGTGTGATTAGTTAGGTATTTAGTAAATAAAAAATTAAACCAAATTTTGTATTGCTGATTTAACTTGTTAGCTGGGGTTGGTGGCTAACAAATTTACAACTTTCAGATGAGACTGAATAAGGTGACGATTAATATTGACTGCTGTTGATGTAAAATATGACTAGGTCTTTAAGAGCTTATTCAAAAGATAACAGCTCTATAAAAAAAAATGTATTTCATGGTGCCCCAACTTTCTAGTTAATTATCTACCTGATTAGCTTAATCAGGTAACATTAATTACAGAGAAATGATTTCATAGAATAGCATGTCATATCACTTAATCCGGCAATTCCAATAAGAAGATCAGGGCCCGTATCCACAAAGCATCTCAAAATAAGAGCGCTGATCTAGGATCAGGTCCCTCTGTCCCCCGAATCTTATTCATTATGATCTAAAAGGTTAACCTGTTAGGGCTAGGGGGCAGTATTTGCACGGCTGGATAATTTTTTTTTACCCGATTTAATCTGGTTACTAATCCTACCCAGTAACTAGAATATGCATATACTTATTATATATGGATAGAAAACACTCTAAAGTTTCTAAAACTGTTTGAATGGTGTCTGTGAGTATAACAGAACTCATTTGGCAGGCAAAACCCTGAGACATTTTCTGACAGGAAGTGGAAACCTGATGTGTTGTATTACCTTTAAACCTATCCCATTGAAAAACACAGGGGCTGAGGAATATTTTGGCACTTCCTATTGCTTCCACTAGATGTCACCAGCCTTTACAAAGTGTTTTGAGTCTTCTGGAGGGAGATCTGACCGAACAAGAGCCATGGAACGATGATGGCCCATTAGACACCTGGCGCGCGAGTTCATGTTGGGTACCCTCGATCCAATACGTTATAAAAGAGAATGCATTCGTCCACCTTGAATATTATTCATGTTCTGGTTAAAAAAGGCCCTAATGATTTATGCTATACAACGTTTGACATGTTTGAACGAACGTAAATATATTTTTTCCCCTCGTTCATGAAGTGAAGTCCGGCGGGCTTAGATCATGTGCTAACAAGACGGAGATTTTTGGACATAAATGATGAGCTTTTTTGAACAAAACTACATTCGTTATGGACCTGTGATACCTGGAAGTGACATCTGATGAAGAGAATCAAAGGTAATGGATTATTTACATAGTATTTTCGATTTTAGATCTCCCCAACATGACGACTAGTCTGTATCGCAACGCGTATTTTTCTGGGCGCAGTGCTCAGATTATTGCAAAGTGTGATTTCCCAGTAAGGTTATTTTTAAATCTGGCAAGTTGATTGCGTTCAAGAGATGTAAATCTATAATTCTTTAAATGACAATATAATATTTTACCAATGTTTTCTAATTTTAATTATTTAATTTTTGGTGCTGACTTGACTGCCGGTTATTGGAGGGAAACGATTTCCTCAACATCAATGCCATAGTAAAACGCTGTTTTTGGATATAAATATGAACTTGATAGAACTAAAAATGCATGCATTGTCTAACATAATGTCCTAGGAGTGTCATCTGATGGAGATTGTAAAAGGTTAGTGCATCGTTTTAGCTGGTTTTATGGTTTTGGTGACCCTGTCTTTGAATTGACAAAACATTACACACAACTCTTGTAAATGTACTGTCCTAACATACTCTAAATTTATGCTTTCGCCGTAAAACCTTTTTGAAATCGTAAAACGTGGTTAGATTAAGGAGATGTTTATCTTTCAAAGGGTGTAAAATAGTTGTATGTTTGAAAAATTTGAATTTTGACATTTATTTGGATTCAAATTTGCCGCTCTTGAAATGCACCTGCTGTTGATGGAGTGCACCACGGGTGGGACGCCTGCGTCCCACCTAGCCCATAGAGGTTAAACTCATCTGAGATCAGCACTCCTACTGTGAGACGAGATTGTGATAGAAGACGAGAGGAATGGTGGGTCTACGGTACCTGTACCTGTCCGTTCTCAGTGATGTTGGGGTACATGGCGGAGCTGGGTCTCTCACGGTGAGGAGGCAGCAGCATCAACATCTCACGGTTGTTCCGGTATTTATCCGGCAGCGACGGGGAGCCTACCGCAGGGGGAGGGGACACAGAGTAGAACAGAGCATCAAGACTAGACATGAACACTAACAGACAGCAACGTCTCAGTTTCGCTGCTCATTGCTAGGGCCCAGAGTTTTATTTTTATTTGCTCATGGCCAGGTCACTTCGTGAGGCCAACTCAAGAGTGAAAGTGCTAGTTGGTTTGGAGAGCAACTCCTTAAGTGGATTCAATGATAAATATCTTGCCATCGTCATCCATAGTGCCAGTAATCTTTCCCTGACCAGCAAAAAAAACGAGTCAATTAACTATTTAGTAGGCTGGCCTCCACTGTGTATAAATAACCTACCTCTGATGCTATTGGAGGTGTTGACCATCTGGGAGGGTGCTGAGTGGGTGGAGCTCAGGCTGGAGGAGGAAGGACTTGGCTGAGAGAAGAGAGAAAAGACACAGGAAATGACCTCGTATTCCTTGTGTTATACCTCCCGAAAATAAATCCCCTGAGATACAGGAAATGACCTCGTATTTCTCATTTAATACCTCCCCAAATAAATCTCTGAAAGGTTGAGTAACAGAGCAAAGCAGCAGATGCAGAATTATTGTGGTGTTAGCCAGTCAATACTTTTGTCTGGCATTTAAGGCAGAATCCTAATTTGACATACGTGCCCATAACTTCTTCTTAACAACTCTGGTGTCAATCATGAATTGGCAATGAGACATTTGTGCAAAAGAAAAAGTGCACTTTCCATATCTCAAGTTAGGATTTTGTATTTTTGGGGGGGGCTCACATGGCTGAGAGTCCTGTCTGTGGGTACAGCGGGCACTACCCTCGCGTGGAGACAGACCTGCATACGGTAGACGTCCTCGGGGTGTTCCACCACCATGCCGTCCGTCAGGATCACCAGATTACCCGTCTCACTGGAGGTGTGAGAGGACAGTGAGGAGGACGAGTGGCGGATAGACCCCAGCAGATTCAGTGGACTGGGGGGGAGAGAGAGAGGGAGGGTTGGGGAGGGAGGGAGGGAGGAGTGGGGGAAGGTGAGGTGGGGGAGAGGTATGAGGAAAGAGAGGGATAAAGTGTGAATGAATGAAAGAAATTGTGGTAGTGATAGTGTAGTGAGATAGGCAGAGAAACAAAGAGAGAGAGAGAGAGACAGAGAGAGAGACAGAGAGAGAAAGAGAGACAGACAGAGAATAGAAAGAGACAGAGCGGTGACAAGGCAATGAAGGATGATGTATGTTGTGTTTGTGTCGGACCTCGTGAGTACACTGAAATTACCAGTGGGGGTCGAGGAGAAAGGCCGGGAGGGACCTTGGCAGATTGTGTTTGTGTGTATATGTGTTATACATTTGTGTACCAGTTTGTGTGTGTGCATGTGCCTGTGTGTGTTTAGACATGTCTGTGTGACTGTGTCTCTGTGTGTCTGTGTGTGTGTGACCATACCTGTGCCTGTGCATGACTTTGAAGCTGTCGGGGCTCATGGGGCTGTGCGTAGCCAGGATGCCTCTAGGGGTGCTGGCACCAGAACAGGCAGGACTCAGCTTGTCCAGCCCCGGCAGACCCTGAATGGACACAGAGGTTTCTCAATATTCATACTGTGAGGAGACTGTCATTGTGGAAAGGAGTTAGAAGTGTGTCATCCACTATGAGGGGCTGGACAAGGGACAAAACACACTCAGTGTGTCATCATAGTACAGAGTGATTTCAATGCCGAAAGAAACGTTATTTGAATTCAATTATTTGAATTTCGATATTTAAATTTAAATATTTTATGAACTTGTAGTGCACATGATTTGAAACGGAATCAAATGAATCCAATTCAATATTTATACATTCAGTTTCAGTATGGTAGATATTGCATACATTTTCTGTGAAACTATCATTTGAAGCATATTCAACTTCTCAGATTCAATTTTCGAATTCAGATGTTGAAATTCAGATTAAAAACCAGATACAACATCATGGTACTTTGCCAGCCAGGTGAGGAAGAAGAGATCAGATAGAATCAAAACAGACTCTGTGTTAAACAGGTTTCTGGCAGTTTCTGAAGCCAATGTGGGATACCTAGTCAGTTTTACAACTGAATGTAATCAACTGAAATGTGTCTTCCGCATTTAACCCAACCCCTCTGAATCAGAGAGGTGCGGAAGTCTCCCTTAATCCACATCTTCAGCGCCCAGGGAACAGTGGGTTAACTGCCTTGCTCAGGGGCAGAACGACACATTTTTACCTTGTCAGCTCTAGGATACGATCCAGCAACCTTCCGGTTACTGGCCCAAGACTCTAACCACTAGGCTACCTGTGGCATGTTTAATTGATTTTCTTCCAATGAATTTGGATCTTGCATTTTAACCGTTTAGGCTTTAAGGTATAATGACCCCATTGTGAAAGCTCTCTGGAACATCATCATGCCTTCTGATCCCCTCTATGATGCTCACAGGATGGGTATAACACGTTAGAAGTGAATGTGACAAAAAAACGTTATTTGGCCCGAATAAGAATATAGTTCAATAGCCTTTCTCATAGCCTCTCTAAGGATAGCTTTTCCACTCCCTATTTAAATATTGCCCTAGTGACTGACTGGGTTTGAACCGGCTCTCCTGCATGTCACAAGACAGTGTTAGCCCACTTAGGTATTAGCCTGAAGGAATACCTACCTAAATTACTTTTAGAAACAACTTCACCAGACATTAGTGGATAAGTCACAAAGAAGACATCTTAAAGAGATAGTGTGAGATTCTGGCAATTAAGCCCTTTTTCTTCTCTACTTTCCCAGAGTCAGATGAAGTCATGGAATTCATTTTTATATCTCTGTGTCGATTGAAGGAAGATTGTTGGAAGCACAATCAGTTGAAACTACCTTCAAAGACATTGAAACTGCCTTCAAACTGCACACAGACATAAAAATGGTATCCGTGAGTAGTTATGTGCAAAAAAAAGGGCATACTTTCCAAAATCTCACAATACCCCTTTAAGAGATGCATGAAAAAAGCCACTTACATAGAGACTGCTCCTCATCATCTGGAACTGATCTATCAGCTTCTTGTGCAGGGGACGCATTTCAGGGTGCACCAGCTTGTCATGGACCGCAAGCCCCGCCCCCAGGATGTGAACCTAAAACAGCAGATATTTGAACCAACAAACTTGGTTAATTGCCAGGTTTCAATAAATTACTCCAAAACATATTTAGATACAGCAGTTTTACCAAATTGCTTTAACTCAACCACAACATACTAGAATATAATGTTGTGCATTCACTATTCACACAAAGAGACCACACTAGATAAGGCAGTTGGTAATGCTGCCTTGCCGGACCAGAGAACACTCTATTCTCTTGTTCTAAGTGTTTCACTCACCTGTTCCTGCATGAGGTCTTTGAGAGAAGTGATCTTCTCTGTGTCCTCTGCGTGACTGCCAATGTACTCCTTATCAAAGAAGGCCTGGGGGAGAGACAAGACCCAAAACAGGAAGTGATGAGACAGCCAGCGAATCGACAACCAACCAGAGTAGAGGCGCAGCAAAAACGTACATGAACATTGCAGGAGATGGAAGTACAACTCTTGATAGGATAAACATTTTACTTTTTTTTAATTTTTTTTTTAAGGAAAGACAGAGTGCAACGTATCATGCCGAATAGCTTGTGTGAGCAATGAAAAAGTATGTGAGAATTCATTCAGCCATGGTATCATTACCTCCTGGTATCTAGCGATGCCCCCGTTGACGGCAGCGTCAATGACACCATTGAGACACATGGAGAGCAGGTTGATGTTGCCATGGAGCTGCTTGTGTTGGTACTGGCTGATCAGGGTCCGCAGCTCATGGTTCTTGTTCTCCACCACGTAGATGGCATTCTCCAGAGGACTCACCTCAATCTGATAAAAACACAATAGAAGTATTGTAACAGTGCATTTTTAGACTTGGTCTAGTGGTAGTGCTGCCACCACCAAAATATAACAGCCCTGGAGACTGAGGTTCAATAAGAATAAAAACGACAAGAAAAATAATGCAATAGGCAATTTACTTTCATGTTAAATTATGTTATCCTACTTTATGCTACGTTATGCTACCCAATGCCACGTTATATTATGTTACGTTATGCTACAGTATGCTACGTTACATTATGTTATGCTTCGTTACGGTATGCTATGTTATGCTACGTAATGCTACGCTATGCTACGTAATGCTATCTATGCGACGTTATGCTACATTACACTATGCTACGTTATGTTATGTTACGCTATGCTACGTTACAGTGCCTTGCAAAAGTATTCATCCCCCTTTTCCCATTTTGTTGCATACAACCTATAATTTAAATTGATTTTTATTTGGATTTCATGTAATGGACATACATAAAATAGTCCAAATTGGTGAAGTGAAATGAACAAAATTACTTGTTTTATAAAAACATTTAAACGGAAAAGTGGTGCGTGCATATGTATTCACCCCTTTGCTATGAAAATAAAACCTGGTGCAAGCAATTACCTTCAGAAGTCACACAATTAGTTAATTAAAGTCCACCTGTGTGCAATCTAAGTGTCACATGATCTGTCACATGATCTCATTATATATACACCTGTTCTGAAAGGCCCCAGAGTCTGCAACACCACAAAGCAAAGGGCACCATGAAGACCAAGGAGTACAGATCAGGGTTGGGTTATAAAAAAATAACAAACACTTTGAACATCCCACAGAGCACCATTAAATCCATTATTAAAAAATTGAAAGAATATGGCACCACAACAAACCTGCCAAGAGAGCTCTGCCCACCAAAACTCAGGGATCAGGCAAGGAGGGCATTAATCAGAGAGGCAACAAAGAGACCAACGATAACCCTGAAGGAGCTGCAAAGCTCCACAGCGGAGATTGGAGTATCTGTCCATAGGATCACTTTAAGCCATACACTCCACAGAGCTGGGCTTTACGGAAGAATGGCCAGAAAAATACTATTGCTTAAAGAAAAAAATAAGCAAACATGTTTAGTGTTCGCCAAAAAGGCAATTGGGAGACTCCCTAAACATATGGAAGAAGGTACTCTGATAAGACTAAAATTGAGCTTTTTGGCCATCAAGGAAAACTCTATGTCTGGCGCAAACCAAACAGCTCTCATCACCCCGAGAACACGATCCCCATAGTGAAGCATGGTGGTGGCAGCATCATGCTGTGGGGATGTTATTCCATCAGCAGGGACTGGGAAACTGGACAGGATTGAAGGAATGATGGATAGCGCGAAATACAGGGAAATTCTTGAGGGAAACCTGTTTCAGTCTTCCAGAGATTTGAGACTGGGACAGAGGTTCACCTTCCAGCAGGACAATGACCCTAAGCATACTGCTAAAACAACACTTGAGTGGTTTAAGGGGAAACATTTAAATGTCTTGGAATGGCCTAGTCAAAGCCCAGACCTCAATCCAATTGAGAATCTTTGGTATGACTTAAAGATTGCTGTACACCAGCAGAACCCATCCAACTTGAAGGAGCTGGAGCAGTTTTGCCTTGAAGAATGGGCAAAAATCCCAGTGGCTTGATGTGCCAAGCTTATAGAGACAAACCCCAAGAGACTTGGTGGCTCTACAAAGTATTGACTTTGGGGGGGTGAATAGTTATGCACGCGCAAGCTATGTTTTTTTTGTCTTATTTCTTGTTTGTTTCACCAAAAATATTTTGCATCTTCAAAGTGGTAGGCATGTTGTGTAAATCAAACGATACAAATCCCCCCCCAAAATCTATTTTAATTCCAGGTTCTAAGGCAACAAAATAGGAAAAATGCCAAGGGGCGAATACTTTCGCAAGCCACAGTATGTTATGTTATGCAACGCTATGCTATGTTATGCTATGTTACAATACGTTATGTTACACATCCTCATTACAGCATGTGACCGATTTTTAGCACTTATTTTCATCTGCTGTACAAAAGCTGGTCATCGGTAACACAGTGGCACTAATATCGTCATTAGTGTATAGCTACGTTTCCCAAACTCGATCCTGTGGACCCCAAGGGGTGCACATTTTTGCCCTAGCACTACACACCGGATTCAAATAATCAAAAGGTTTATGATGACTTTGGAAACGATGGTGTATTGTGTTACTCACCAGCTCTCTCTTCTCCACCTCAAACCAGCGGGAGATGCCAGGAAGAGGATGTGTGAGGATCAGCGTAGTCCTCTCGATCCACAAGCTCTTGAACTCGTTCTCTCTGTCTTTGGATCCTTTGTGGAAGGGCCGGTCGTAGCGAAAGCGGCGCACGTTGTTGACTCGGTAGAAGCTCTTGATGCGGTCTGGAACCCGGTCCATCTGGAGAACGTTGACGTTCTCCGGTACCGCTGAAACGGCGTAGATCTGGAGGTCTGAGGGGTGGCGTGTCAAGGAACACAGTTCGGGTGGAAGGCATAGGGACATGATCACATACACATTATGCACATACAAAAGCAGACAGTCACACACACACACACACACACACACACACACACACACACACACACACACACACACACACACACACACACACACACACACACACACACACACACACACACACACACACACACACACACACACTAAAGCTCCGGTTTCCAATTTTATTGTAGAAGGATACACTGGGCATCACACTGTAAAATGGCCTCGTCTGGTTGGTTGGGGTGTTGCATGGCAATGGCTTGTGGGAATTCGCCCAGCATCCTTTGCTGGAAGGCTTCTAAACGTTCGTAGTCATGACCACGGCAGACAAACTCCTTGTTCTGTTAGGGGACACATCCTGGGATGAGTAAGAACTAGAATATTCTGAACAGAATAATATTCGCTCTATACAATATAAGTCTCAATAAAGAACTAGAATATTCTGAACAGAATAATATTCGCTCTATACAATATAAATCTCAATAAAGAACTAGAATATTCTGAACAGAATTATATTCACTCTCTACAATATGAGTCTCAATAAAGAACAAGAATATTCTGAACAGAATTATATTTACTCTATACAATATGAGTCTCAATAAAGAACAAGATTATTACTTATCTCATTCAGTGGCAAATTATACGGACGTTGATTGTATCTCAAATTACACTCTATGGTTCTGGGCAGAAATAGTGCACTTTCTAGGGTAGGGTATAGAGTTTCATTTGGGATCTTACATATGCAGTACGATTGACTTACTCTGGTCAGAACAGAAGTAGTGCACAACATAGGGAATAGGGTGTAATTTGGGATGTGCCCTAAGTAAGTAGTGCACTATAAAGGGAATAGGGTGTGATTTGGGAGTATGGATTGACTCACTCTTAGGAAGAAGGGGAACTTGCGTCCGTAGAAGCCCACCCTGAAGAACTCGGGTTCTAGACGCTGCTGCTCCATGATGTTGTCATAGTACGCTGCCTCCATTTTCTGACAAAACAAAAAGGCTGAATCCTACATTTTCTGACAAAACAAAAAGGCTGAATCCTACATTTTCTGACAAAACAAAAAGGCTGAATCCTACATTTTCTGACAAAACAAAAGGATGAATCCTACATTTCTTTGCAAATCTTCCTTTGACATTGGGTGAAAATCTGGGTCATGAAAGTTCACAAACATCAGTCATGTACTACATCTAATTACCCTTATCCAGCTGAGGCTTTGGTAGTCGTACAGGGTCTCATACTGGTAAGCCAGCTCTCTGCACAGCGGTATCCCATACTCCCAGCACTGAAGAAACACACAGTTCCGGATGTGAAAATTGATCAGTAATTAGTTTGTTTTCAATACGGACAAATACTGCTATAGCTGTTGGTTGATTGATTGATTATGAGAGTAAACGATTGATAAATACTTTAGTGTTCCATTGTGTTCTTCCACCTACCTTGCCCTTGTTGAAGTAGTTGATGACCTTACGACAGAGGCCCTCTTTGCGATGCCACTCGCTCTGGGCTGGGTAGTGGAGGAACTCCCTCAGGGGTCTCTCCTCCCAATGCAGCAGCTCCCAGTACAACAGCAGTGTGAACGCAGCCTCTGTAGAGTAATGTGTAGACATATAGTGTATATACATCATAGTGAACAGCATATAGCTGGGTAGTGGAGGAAAACCCTCAGATTGACAGTACAGTACTAGGGAACAAACCCAGTACAACAGCAAGCCTCTCTAGAATTATAGAAATAGAGTCACTAGAAGGGACATTCCGGCGACCATATTAAGTGAACCTATGGAAATGTAGGATCTTAATTTGAGCCAGTTTGCTACAGCAGGAAAGTCATTATTATGTGGATTATAATGAATGGACATTTTTTTAAGGGTTGATACATTTTTCATTAGGGCAAATCAAGTCTGACATTTTGAAGTGAAAATTACCAACTTTAAAAGTATTTTTAAACTTCAAATAAACTACAAGTTACATTTCCTGCTGTTTAGGAAAATTCTCAGCAACAAAATAGTGATCAAATTAAGATCCTACATCTGTAGCAGTAAAGCATAGCAATGTTAAAAGTACAGGTTATTCCACAGGTAATAGCTAGCACGCTCGTTCCCTTTGTGAGTGAATAGGTTTGTGTGTGAGTATCTAACCTGTGTAGTTCTCAGCCTGAAGGTGCATGCCACACAGCTTGTGGATGTAGTATTACCTGTGTAGTTCTCAGCCTGAAGGTGCATGCCACACAGCTTGTGGATGTAGTATTACCTGTGTAGTTCTCAGCCTGAAGGTGCAAGCCACACAGCTTGTAGATGTAATATTACCTGTGTAGTTCTCAGCCTGAAGGTGCATGCCACACAGCTTGTGGATGTAGTATTACCTGTGTAGTTCTCAGCCTGAAGGTGCATGCCACACAGCTTGTGGATGTAGTATTACCTGTGTAGTTCTCAGCCTGAAGGTGCATGCCACACAGCTTGTGGATGTAGTATTACCTGTGTAGTTCTCAGCCTGAAGGTGCATGCCACACAACTTGTGGATGTAGTATTACCTGTGTAGTTCTCAGCCTGAAGGTGCATACCACACAGCTTGTGGATGTAGCGGATGTACATCTCCTCCTTGTTGATCTCTGACTTGTAGAAGTTCTAGGGACCAAACAGGCACAAAATAAGAAAAGACAAATCCTGCAATGCCGCTGCTATTTCTGTTTCCACTTTCTCAGTCTGACACAGTGACAGTTATGTTGTAATAGTTGGTGCAGATGAGGTATCTGTAGTCAGAGTCTACAGTGTCTTACCAACAGGTTAACAGTAGAGTCAGAGTCTACAGTGTCTTACCAACAGGTTGACAGTACAGCCAGAGTCTACAGTGTCGTATCAACAGGTTAACAGTACAGCCAGAGTCTACAGTGTCTTATCAACAGGTTAACAGTACAGCCAGAGTCTACAGTGTCTTATCAACAGGTTAACAGTACAGCCAGAGTCTACAGTGTCTTACCAACAGGTTAACAGTACAGCCAGAGTCTACAGTGTCTTACCAACAGGTTAACAGTACAGCCAGAGTCTACAGTATCTTAGCAACAGGTTGACAGTACAGCCAGAGTCTACAGTGTCTTACCAACAGGTTAACAGTACAGCCAGAGTCTACAGTGTCTTACCAACAGGTTAACAGTACAGCCAGAGTCTACTGTGTCTTACCAACAGGTTGACAGTACAGCCAATCTTCTTGTTCTCTGTCTCGTCTCCTTTCATGCAGTCCCTAAACAGAGAGAAGACCACATCAGGGATGTATTTACTCTGTGGAGAGCCTCCTGCTCTCATGTGCTGAACTCTACCGTCTCTTAGTAGACGTGCTGGTGTTACAATAACAAGGACCTATCCTGTACTACCTGTAGTCCAGCAGACGTTCCATCAGCCGTGTGACAGAGGTGACGAAGGAGATTCCTGTCTCCCTCCAAGTCTCTTGCTCGATCTTCTCCAGCAGGCTGTAAACAAAGAGAGAAACAAACATATGCCTTAATTAATGGATACACCAAGGCATGCTTTGAGTAATGAACCTATAGACAACGTCACGTGTCGGCACACAGATGATATATCAATCAATAGACCAAGGTCAAGTTTGAGTGATGAATGTCATGTACACATAGCAGTACGCATTTGACAGGATGTAGAGAGGAGTTAGGGGCAGTAGACTGTTAGAGGTGGGTTATCTTACCTGGGGTAAGGCCCAAAGAGCTGGGTTCTAATCCCACACGCAGCAGAAAGAGAGGCAAGCAAAAAGAGCGTCATAAAAAGGTAAGAGGTAAAGAAATGGTTATTATAAGAGCAGGTAGAAACCAACAGGTTAGAGCTAACACGACATTATAAAGGTAGGAGGTAGAATCCAACAGGTTAGAGCCAACACGACATTATAAAGGTAGCAGGTAGAATCCAACAGGTTAGAGCCAACATGACATTATAAAGGTAGGAGGTAGAAACCAACAGGTTACAGCCAACACGACATTATAAAGGTAGGAGGTAGAAACCAACAGGTTACAGCCAACACGACATTATAAAGGTAGGAGGTAGAAACCAACAGGTTAGAGCCAACACAACATTATAAAGGTAGGAGGTAGAAACCAACAGGTTACAGCCAACACGACATTATAAAGGTAGGAGGTAGAAACCAACAGGTTAGAGCCAACATGACATTATAAAGGTAGAAGGTAGAAACCAACAGGTTACAGCCAACACAACATTATAAAGGTAGGAGGTAGAAACCAACAGGTTACAGCCAACACGACATTATAAAGGTAGGAGGTAGAAACCAATAGGTTACAGCCAACACAACATTATAAAGGTAGGAGGTAGAAACCAACAGGTTACAGCCAACACGACATTATAAAGGTAGGAGGTAAAGAAACGGTTATTATAAGAGTGGATGTTACTGTGTGTGTGTGTGTGTGTGTGTGTGTGTGTGGGAGCTTTACTCCTTAACTCACAGCAGGCTGAAGAGCTCGCGGTAGTTCTCGTCTCCTTTCCCCTCAGACACCAGACTGTCTAGCTTGTCAATCAGCTCTGCCTCCACCTGAACACAAGTCAATTCAGGTGATGTTACAACAAGACGTAAACCAGTGTTCTTCTACCATTGTATCTGTGGGTTGTCAACACGATACACCAACCACCGTCTCCGAGGGAACATTTCTGCTGCAGATCTTGAGTAGAGCCTTCCCTGTGGCTCAGTTGGTAGAGCATGGTGTTTGCAACGCCAGCATGATGTGTGCAACGCCAGGGTTGTGGGTTTGATTCCCACGGGGGGCCAGTACAAAAAATGCATGAAATGTATGCATTCACTACTGTAAGTCACTCTGGATAAGAGCATCTGCTAAATGACTAAAATATAAATGTAGAGAAAGATAATTTTTTGTGAAGAAAAAAAAAACGGCAAACCTGACCTGATGCAATATAAGGTATGAACTCTGACCTGATGCAATATAAGGTATGAACTCTGACCTGATGCAATATAAGGTATGAACTCTGACCTGATGCAATATAAGGTATGAACTCTGACCTGATGCAATATAAGGTATGAACTCTGACCTGATGCAATATAAGGTATGAACTCTGACCTGATGCAATATAAGGTATGAACTCTGACCTGATGCAATATAAGGTATGAACTCTGACCTGATGCAATATAAGGTATGAACTCTGACCTGATGAAATATAAGGTATGAACTCTGACCTGATGCAATATAAGGTATGAACTCTGACCTGATGCAATATAAGGTATGAACTCTGACCTGATGAAATATAAGGTATGAACTCTGACCTGATGCAATATAAGGTATGAACTCTGACCTGTTTGAAGTTCCCATTCTTCCTCTGCTCCCAGTCCATCATGTCGTGGAAGATAGGGATCATGATGTTCCTGACCTCCCCCTGAGGCACCAGGGTCACACCCAGGAACGGACCTATCATACCTGGGATGAAGTGGATCTTGTTCTCACCTGGAGAGGACAGGAAGAGGAGTCAGACTGTACATCAATACAATCCAATGTGTCTGTTTGTGGTTTGACTAAATGCTGTGTGTGTGTGTGTGTGTGTGTGACAGGAAAGCATGGTAAGATAATAGGTAAGCAGTTATCTGTTCTACGCAATTTAAATTTGTTTTGTGTTGCAATACTTCTGATCACCTTTAGAGGTCAGTATTGCTAAAACATTTGACTGCTCAACTGAAATGGAGTGTGTGTTTGAGAGATACACTATATATACAAAAGTATGTGGATTCGGCTATTTCAGCCACACCCGTTGCTGACAGGTGTATAGAATCGAGCACACAGCCATGCAAACTCCATAGACAAACATTGGTAGTAGAATGGCTCATACTGAAGAGCTCAGTGACATTCAACGTGGCACAGTCATAGGATGCCACCTGTCCAACAAGTCAGTTCATCAAATTTCTGCCCTTCTTGAGCTGCCCCGGTCAACTGTAAGTTCTGTTATTGTGAAGTGGAAATGTCTAGGGGCAACACCGGCTCAGCCGCGAAGTGGTAGGCCACACAAGCTCACAGAACGAGACCGCCGACTGCTGAAGGGCGTAGCGTGTAAAAATCGTCTGTCCTCGGTTGCAACACTCACTACTGACTTCCAAACTGCCGCTGGAAGCAACATCAGCGCAAGAGCTGTTCGTCGGGAGCTTCATGAAATGGGTTTCCATGGCCGAGCAGCTGCACACAAGCCTAAGATCACCATGCACAATTCCAATCGTTGGCTGGAGTGGTGTAAAGCTCGCCACCATTGGACTGGAGCAGTGGAAACGCATTGTCTGGAGTGATGAATCACGCTTCACCATCTTGCAGTCCGACGGACTAATCTGGGTTTGGCGGATGCCAGGAGAACACTACCTGCCCAACGCATAGTCACAACTGTAAAGTTTGGTGGAGGAGGAATAATGGTCTGGGGCTGTGTTTCATGGTTCAGGTTAGGCCCTTTAGCTCTAGTGAAGGGAAATCTTATCGTTACAGCATACAATGACATTCTAGACGAATCTGTGCTTCCAACTTTGTGGCAACAGTGTGGGGAAGGCCCTGTGCTGTTTTAGCATGACAATGCCCCCAAAGCACAAAGCGAGGTCCATACAGAAATGGTTTGTCGAGATCGGTGTGGACGAACTTGACCCCATCGAACACCTTTGGGTTGAATTGGAACACCGACTGCAAGCCAGGGCTAATCGCCTAACATCAGTGCCCAACCTCACTCATGCTCTTGTGGCTGTATGGAAGCAAGTCCCCTGTCACACCCTGATCTGTTTCACCTGTCCTTGTGCTTGTCTCCACCCCCTCCAGGTGTCGCTCATTTTCCCCGGTGTATTTATCCCTGTGTTTTCTGTCTCTCTGTGCCAGTTCGTCTTGTACGTTCCAAGTCAACCAGCGTGTTTTTCCCCTGCCTTCGCTATTCTCTTTTTTGCTAGTCCTCCCGGTTTTGACCCTTGCCTGTTTTCTGGACTCTGTACCCGCCTGCCTGCCCTGACCTCGAGCCTGCCTGCCACTCTGTACCTCCTGGACTCTGATCTTTTTTACCTTTTTACCTGTCCACAACCATTCTCTTGCCTACCCCTTTTGGATTATTAATAAATATCAAAGACTCAAACCATCTGCCTCCCGAGTCTGCATCTGGGTCTCGCCTTGTGCCCTGATATCCCTGCAGCAATGTTCCAACATCTACTGGAAAGCCTTCCCAGAAGAGTGGAGGCTGTTATAGCAGCAAAGAGGGGACCACCTCTATATTAATACCCATGATTTTGGAATGAGATGTTCGACGTGCAGGTGTCCACATACTTTTGGTAGTGTATAAAAGAGATAGAGACATACATACATAATGATGGTGGGTATTCACCAAGGTTCTGAATGAATGATGGTGGGTACCTGCTCCACCCCCCCCCACCCCAAAAAGATAAATGTCAATAAGTTTCAGGATGATGGTGGGTACTCACCAAGGTTCTGAATGATTAAGGGTACTCACCAAGGTTCTGAATGATTAAGGGTACTCACCAAGGTTCTGAATGATTAAGGATACTCACCAAGGTTCTGAATGATTACGGGTACTCACCAAGGTTCTGCCACATGCTGAAGAGCTCGTAGGCCATCATCACCCTCATGTCACCATACCTAGCAACAAAACAACAGGTGCAGAGTTACAGACAGAGATCTCTGGCTATAGCACCGTGGACATGTATTGGATATTCTATCTATAGGATATTGATATTCCCACAGTTAACAGATGAGGAGATGTCCTGAGATGTACTGAGATGAACACAGAATTACAGAAGTCTACACAGTGTGTGCTTCAAGCGTGAGGGGAGTAAACTTAAGCCTCATACAGAGCTCTCCTCTAAAAGAATGTGTGTGAGAAACAGGAAGTGAACAAGGCAACGTGAGAAACAGAAAGGAATAACACAAGACAGAAGGAAAGAAAATTGAAGTAAGATAAGACAGAAAGACAATTAGACAGAAAGAGAGTGAGATGTGCTGCGTGCAGAAATAAACTAAAGCCTGGCTAAATGGGAGAAGATAATCCAAGATTTAGCATGTTGGGATTATTGCCTGGGATTGGCTCAGCAGAGAGAGAGACCCCCTGCCATGGCTAACACATTTAAAATACACACACACACACACACACACACACACACACACACACACACACACACACACACACACACACACACACACACACACACACGTCGTCTTTCTAGCTAATGTGTTATGAAAGCTTTGAACACAGACAGGCATCGGGCAGGCTAGCCTACAGACTGGTGCACGCAAGGCCAGTGTTGATCCAAACTCTACACGCAGCACAGCTCAACGGTGTTGAAAGACCAATAGCTGGTGTTCTGTCCGTGTCCCAAATGGCACCCTATTCCTTATTTAGTGCACTACTACCAAATGGGCCTTGGTCAAAAGTAGTGCACTATAAAGGCAATAGGGTGCCATTTGGGAGGTAACTCGAGTGTCTCTATGGGAAACAGCTCCATATAGATGTAGGATCTAATTTGATCAGGTCATTTTAAACTTGTAGTGTATTTGAGGTTGAAAAAAGGCTTCTGTAGTTTGTAATTTCCTTATGAAAAATTAAGCAAACCCTACAAAAAAAGAGAGAAATAGGGAGAGAGAGAGACAAATAGAGAGAGAGACAGAGAGAGAGAGACAAATAGAGAGAGAGAGAGAGTGAGAGAGAGACAGAGAGAGACAGAGAGAGAGAGGAAAGGAGAACATGAACGTGTGAACCGGCACAGACAGAGAGAACACATCCTGGGGTATTAAGGAAAGACCTTTTGATGGCTTCTGAAAGTAGGTCACTAAGTCCTGTCTGATACACCTGCTATCACTCTCACACTCTCAACATCACTGTCAAATTAAATGTCTTTCAGAGAAAATGAGTCTTGCTCATCATGGTTGACAGATTCATTTAAATGGTGTTTGTCTGAACGAAGGGGTTCAACTGATGTGATGATCATTGTCTCTAATAATCAATATTACATGATTAAAACCCAGAACTTTGGGCTACCTGAACCCTGGGCAACCTGAACACTGGGAAACCTGAACACGGGGCAACCTGAACACTGGGCAACCTGAACCCTGGGCAACCTGAACACTGGGCAACCTGAACCCTGGGCAACCTGAACACTGGGCAACCTGAACCCTGGGCTACCTGAACCCTGGGCTACCTGAACACTGGGCAACCTGAACCCTGGGCAACCTGAACCCTGGGCAACCTGAACCCTGGGCTGACCTGGGAGAACCCTGGGAAACCTGAACCCTGGGCAACCTGAACCCTGGGCTACCTGAACCCTGGGCAACCTGAACCCTGGGCAACCCGAACCCTGGGCTACCTGAACCCTGGGCAACCTGAACACTGGGTAACCTGAACACTGGGCAACCTGAACACTGGGCAACCTGAACCCTGGGCAACCTGAACACTGGGCAACCTGAACACTGGGCAACCTGAACCCTGGGCTACCTGAACACTGGGAAACCTGAACACTGGGCTACCTGAACACTGGGCTACCTGAGAGCCACAAAGTGGTCCTTCAAGCCAGATCTTGACTCAGTGATTTAAAGTTAATCCTCCTTTACAAACACTGTAGGTAGCTCCTTTTCAGCAAACATTGTAGCTGCTGTGTACAAACAAAAATAGTAAATGATGTTAGTGAGTGAGCAGCAACTCTGTGAGGAGTCTTACTTGTCCAACACATTCTTCCTCTTGGCTGGTGTGGTGCTCTCTAATTGTAGGCTGGGCTGGTTGATGTAGAGAACAGCCAGGCTGAAGTATGAATTCCAAACCTAGACAGAGACACACAAATACCATATACAGTAGCATTAAAAAAAAGTTCAATAAGAACCAAAAATGTACAATGTTCATCAATTTGTAGGTCATATAAAAAAAGGATTATATTCACACACATTCTTGGCACAACATTTTCCTAATCTTTTCACTTACAATGTTTATGTTTTTATGAGGTACGTCGTTTCTACTCTATCATCCATTACCGAATCAAATTCAGATCTGTAATCTACAAACTACTACATTCTATCATTTATTTACCAGCTGGTTCAATCCACTTAACATCCCTTTAAATAAAAATGGAAATCATGTTTAGTAGATGTCCTGAGTCAAGCAAGACATTCCTTCTTTATTATTTCCACACTAGGGAGTAGATTTCTTCTCATCTGGAACAACCTTTATTCATTAATCATGTAATTTACCCTTTACAAGGGAGGAAAGAGGGAGAGGAGAGGAGAGGAGAGAAGAGAAGAGGGGGGGAGGAGAGGGTGAGAGGAGAGGGGGAGAGGAGAGGAGCGGAGGGGAGGAGAGGAGGGGAGGAGAGAAGGATGAGAGGGGAAAGGAGAGGGGGAGGAGAGAAGAGGGTGAGAGGAGAGGGGGAGAGGAGAGGAGCAGAGGGGAGGAGCGGAGGGGAGGAGAGGAGGGGAGGAGAGAAGGATAAGAGGGGAAAGGAGAGGGGGAGGAGAGAAGAGGGTGAGAGGAGAGGGGGAGAGGAGAGGAGCGGAGGGGAGGAGGGGAGGAGAGAAGGAGGAGAGGGGAAAGGAGAGGGGGAGGAGAGAAGAGGGGGGAGGAGAGGGTGAGAGGAGAGGAGGGGAGGAACAAGAAGAGGAGGGGAGGAGGGGAGAAGAGAATAGGGGGGTAAGGAGGAGAGGAGAGCTGGGTGATTAACCGAAATGTCAGTTATTTTTTATTTTTTAAACAACTACTATAGTGATTCTGTCAGACAGCAGGCAGCAGCTCTATAGAGATGAGATGACTTAGTGATTCTGTCAGACAGCAGGCAGCAGCTCTATAGAGATGAGATGACTTAGTGATTCTGTCAGACAGCAGGCAGCAGCTCTATAGAGATGAGATGACTTAGTGATTCTGTCAGACAGCAGGCAGCAGCTCTATAGAGATGAGATGACTTAGTGATTCTGTCAGACAGCAGGCAGCAGCTCTATAGAGATGAGATGACTTAGTGATTCTGTCAGACAGCAGGCAGCAGCTCTATAGAGATGAGATGACTTAGTGATTCTGTCAGACAGCAGGCAGCAGCTCTATAGAGATGAGATGACTTAGTGATTCTGTCAGACAGCAGCTCTATAGAGATGAGATGACTTAGTGATTCTGTCAGACAGCAGCTCTATAGAGATGAGATGACTTAGTGATTCTGTCAGACAGCAGGCAGCAGCTCTATAGAGATGAGATGACTTAGTGATTCTGTCAGACGGCAGGCAGCAGCTCTATAGAGATGAGCTGACTTAGTGATTCTGTCAGACAGCAGCTCTATAGAGATGAGATGACTTAGTGATTCTGTCAGACAGCAGCTCTATAGAGATGAGATGACTTAGTGATTCTGTCAGACAGCAGCTCTATAGAGATGAGATGACTTAGTGATTCTGTCAGACAGCAGCTCTATAGAGATGAGATGACTTGGTGATTCTGTCAGACAGCAGCTCTATAGAGATGAGATGACTTAGTGATTCTGTCAGGCAGCAGCTCTATAGAGATGAGATGACTTAGTGATTCTGTCAGACAGCAGGCAGCAGCTCTATAGAGATGAGATGACTTAGTGATTCTGTCAGACAGCAGGCAGCAGCTCCATAGAGATGAGATGACTTAGTGATTCTGTCAGACAGCAGGCAGCAGCTCTATAGAGATGAGATGACTTAGTGATTCTGTCAGACAGCAGGCAGCAGCTCTATAGAGATGAGATGACTTAGTGATTCTGTCAGACAGCAGGCAGCAGCTCTATAGAGATGAGCTGACTTAGTGATTCTGTCAGACAGCAGCTCTATAGAGATGAGATGACTTAGTGTGATTCTGTCAGATAGCAGCTCTATAGAGATGAGATGACTTAGTGATTCTGTCAGACAGCAGGCAGCAGCTCTATAGAGATGAGATGACTTAGTGATTCTGTCAGACAGCAGGCAGCAGCTCTATAGAGATGAGATGACTTAGTGATTCTGTCAGACGGCAGGCAGCAGCTCTATAGAGATGAGATGACTTAGTGATTCTGTCAGACAGCAGGCAGCAGCTCTATAGAGATGAGATGATGACTTGGGAATAAAATAATAAAGTTATCAATTAAAACAAATATTGTATAAACACAGCTGAAATATTTGATTAAAGTAATGTGAATAAATGATGGTTAATAAGTGATGAGCAGTAATGGACAGTCACTACCATCATGGGACTTTTATTAATTGTTTTACTCTGTGTAGTTACAGCATTCAACCCACATAATGTCTACAAATATAATTGTAAAGCGTGATTATTTTTAATAATCGAACCGAAACAGAGCCAACCTCTAAAAGCACCTGCTGGGTACTGAGCTACTACTGAGCTGCAGGGTGCAGTAAAGACACAGCTGATTGGAGGCAAGCTGTGTGTGTGAGTGTGTGTGGTGTGTATGTGTGTGTGCATGTGTGTGTGTGTGCATGTTTGCATGCTTGCTTGTATGGTGTGTGCATACGAGCATACTTTGTTTTTATGTGTGTGAGTGTTTGTGTGTGTGTGTCAGTACTCTAGCTCCTCGTGTGTGTGTGTGTGTGTGTGTGTGTGTGTGTGTGTGTGTGTGTGTGTGTGTGTGTGTGTGTGTGTGTGTGTGTGTGTGTGTGTGTGTGTGTGTGTGTGTGTGTGTGTGTGTGTGTGTGTGTGTGTGTCACTCTGTCAAAATCACAAACCTTGAAATCAAAGTCAGCTTCGGTGAAGTTTTTGTTCAGAGCCGGGGACAGACACTGGGCTGTCGTCACTATGATGCTAGAGGGGGAAATAAAACAATACTAAAGTCATAGCCTGGGTACCAGTTTAAAGTCATAGCCTGGGTACCAGTCTAAAGTCATAGCCTGGGTACCAGTCTAAAGTCATAGCCTGGGTACCAGTCTAAAGTCATAGCCTGGGTACCAGTCTAAAGTCATAGCCTGGGTACCAGTCTAAAGTCAGCATCCAGGATTAAAGAACATGTTTTATTCCATCCTGTCTGATGATAGAGAGGAGGAGCTTCTGTTCCACATGCTTTATGCAGACCAGCAATACATCATAATACATACATCTTGAATTAAATCATTACAAGAAAAAACATAAAAAGGAGGATGGATGGAGGTGTGTGTATAAAAGGGGTGGATGGGATGGAGGGTGTGGTCTATAAAAGGGGATGGATGGAGGTGTGTCTATAAAAGGGGGATGGATGGAGGTGTGTCTATAAAAGGGGGATGGATGGAGGTGTGTGTATAAAAGGGGGATGGATGGAGGTGTGTCTATAAAAGGGGGATGGATGGAGGTGTGTGTATAAAAGGGGGATGGATGGAGGTGTGTGTGTATGTGTGTGTGTGTGTGTGTGTGTGTGTGTGTGTGTGTGTGTGTGTGTGTGTGTGTGTGTGTGTGTGTGTGTGTGTGTGTGTGTGTGTGTGTTCAGGACAACACACTTGCTGGTCAGCAGCCTCATCACGTTCCAGTCCCGGGGAAAGACACTGAGCTTCATCAGGTTACGAAACACACAAAAGATCTTCAACAGGAACTCCTGAGAAAGAGAGCGAGAGAGAGAACAGGAGCGTGTGAACCGGCAGATAGAGAGAGAGAGAGAGGAGAGAGAGAGAGAGAGAGAGAGAGAGAGAGAGAGAGACATCTGTGCAGTACAATATAATAATCTGTCTATAGTAATTTGCAATATTATATTAGTTGTATGTGGGCCATATTATATCAGTAATATGTGTGTCAGGTTTATCAATGACTCTCACGTCTGGTGTGTGTTATGAAAGCTGGCGCTGTAACATTTGCATAACAAAAGCAACCTGTCATGGCCTGGATACCAGTCTGCCTAAGGCTTATGACAGGATGTACGATGAGTGGATTCTGGCGATCAGCTCAGCTCTCCAGAATGTACTCCACTGTCTCCCACCAACTCTTCCACATTCATTGTTTATATTCTTTTTATCAATTCCCCATTACATACGTAACCAGCTGGTCTAGTAAATGTACTGTTAATCCCTGTCATTTGGTGACCTTCGTTTCTGTTAATGCATTGTATTACAGTCGTTTACTGTTCCCAGTCTCGTAGTGGAAACGTTCAAAACAGAGTTCAAAATCTGCTACCCTTTTGGTTAATTGTGCGCCGCCTCACGGGTCACGGCCGGCTGTGACACAGCCTGGGATCGAACCTAGGTCTGTAGTGACACCTAAAGCGCTGCGATGCAGTGCCATAGACAGCCGCGCCACTCGGGAGGCCTGTCCTGATAATGTTGAGTGAGCGGGTAAGCCTGAGCACGCCAACCTGCTGAGCTGATATGATGTTGCACTTCACTAGCAATAGCTCAAGTCCAGGCAGATTGAAAGGGAGGCAGACAGGCGTACTAGAGAGATTCATGCGATTTGAAAGAACCTGAATTTTCATCAGGATATTTTTCTACTGTATTTATTTGTCGGCTTTAGGCCTATGTATTTTAATTAGTTAACGATGGCAGTTATAGTACTACTTGATTTGAATACTGCTGCATTGGCCTAGGAGATCTCTGATTTTCATGTACTAATTTCTTTAGCTGCCAATGGATCACAGTGTATCAGTGTGTCCGTGTGGAAAAGGCTGGTGCTCTTGCATTAGTTGGTGTTTTAACTTTTCGATTTTTATCATTTTAATTCCGATTTTTATGACCACTTGACAATCATTGTATTGCACGCGCAAGCGCGTACACACAGGAAGTCCCGTGAAAAAAAACAGGCTCGCCTATAGAAATCAAATTCCCATCCAACTGATTGTGGCTCCGACCCTGGTGTGTGTGTGTGTGTGTGTGTGTGTCACCTTCAGCTCCTCTTTGCTCTGGAAGTTGTCCAGCAGATGTTGGAAATGGATTTCAGACATCTGACGCAGCAGGGATAGGAGGCAGGACACATACTCTCCCTGCCAATGAGAACACAGGCACACGCATGTCAGCCAATCACAGTGCCCCGTGAGCCACCCGATGACCAATTAAAACATAGGTGGGAAGAAGGGGGGGGGGGGGGGGGGGGGTAAGGATAATGAAGATGAGAGACATGATTGGATAGGGGTTTGATTCAAAGCAGACAGTACAGTAAGTTAGTTTGAATTAGTTTATATTAGTTAATGCATTCAACTGTAGTTAATGGGTTCCTAACAGTGCTAAGTTTATAAAATGTTTCAAAACTGGCAATTGATATCAAACAAATACATTTAAGATGAAACATTTTGGGCCTTGCTGAAAGCATATCTTTAATTTGACTACATTATATTATTGTGAAAACATATGACTATATTCTTCCAAAAATAATTAAACTCTGATTGATAATATATGAAAAGCTACAACTGACAGGGGAGACAACAGGATGAAGGAGAGAGGGAGAGAAACATGCAGGGACAGGAGCTTTGGAGGTGTGGAGTGAGGAGGAGAGAGAGAGGAGAGGGAGAGAAACATGCAGGGACAGGAGCTTTGGAGGTGTGGAGTGAGGAGGAGAGAGAGAGAGAGAGAGAGGGAGAGAAACATGCAGGGACAGGAGCTTTGGAGGTGTGGAGTGAGGAGGAGAGAGAGAGAGAGAGGGAGAGAAACATGCAGGGACAGGAGCTTTGGAGGTGTGGAGTGAGGAGGAGAGAGATAGAGAGAGAGGGAGAGAAACATGCAGGGACAGGAGCTTTGGAGGTGTGGAGTGAGGAGGAGAGAGATAGAGCGAGAGGGAGAGAAACATGCAGGGACAGGAGCTTTGGAGGTGTGGAGTGAGGAGGAGAGAGATAGAGAGAGAGGGAGAGAAACATGCAGGGACAGGAGCTTTGGAGGTGTGGAGTGAGGAGGAGAGAGATAGAGAGAGAGGGAGAGAAACATGCAGGGACAGGAGCTTTGGTGGTGTGGAGTGAGGAGGAGAGAGATAGAGAGAGAGGGAGAGAAACATGCAGGGACAGGAGCTTTGGAGGTGTGGAGTGAGGAGGAGAGAGATAGAGAGAGAGGGAGTGAAATATGCAGGGACAGGTGTGTTGGAGGTGTGGAGTGAGGAGGAGAGAGATAGAGAGAGAGGGAGTGAAATATGCAGGGACAGGTGTGTTGGAGGTGTGGAGTGAGGAGGAGAGAGATAGAGAGAGAGGGAGTGAAATATGCAGGGACAGGTGTGTTGGAGGTGTGGAGTGAGGAGGAGAGAGATAGAGAGAGAGGGAGTGAAATATGCAGGGACAGGTGTGTTGGAGGTGTGGAGTGAGGAGGAGAGAGATGGAGAGAGAGAGAGAGGGAGAGAAACATGCAGGGACAGGAGTGTTGGAGGTGTGGAGTGACAGATGGAGATAGGGATGAGGATGAAAACCAGGGACTTAGGTTCCTCCAACGTCCGCCAAGACGGAGTACTGCCTGTCCCTTGAGCTAAGGATGGGAGATGACAAGGAAAGGATGACATAGATAGTAGAAGCAGATTGTTAGTTACTAACAGTGATCTCAGCCGTGCACTGTGGGCAGCGCTGGCCTCTTACCGCCTCCTGGGACTGAGACTTGCTCATGATGGCCAGCAGGGTCTGGAGTAGCACATCCAGGAGAGACTCGACCATCATCTCTATGTCCTCCTGCACCGGGGTGTCCTATGGGGAGATATGAATACATAGAAAATACATGAATATATCAGTATGGCAGGCTGTGTAAATCTACCTGCTCTGTTTGTATGGTACAGACTAGAGTTTACCAGCTGGTCTTGATGATGGAGAAGATAGAGCCTAGAATGGTTTACCAGAGAGCTGGTCTTGATGATGGAGAAGATAGAGCCTAGAATGGTTTACCAGAGAGCTGGTCTTGATGATGGAGAAGATAGAGCCTAGAATGGTTTACCAGAGAGCTGGTCTTGATGATGGAGAAGATAGAGCCTAGAATGGTTTACCAGAGAGCTGGTTTTGATGATGGAGAAGATAGAGCCTAGAATGGTTTACCAGAGAGCTGGTCTTGATGATGGAGAAGATACTGCTGAGGATGCCAGAACAGATGAGCAGCTCTTTCTGCTGTCTCAGGTGTAGGTGGATGTGATGCAGGACCACGGGAAGCAGGATTCTACGAGACTCTGAGATACAAAGAGGGAGAGAAAGAGAGAGGGGGGAGCAGAGAGAGAGAGAGAAGCAGAGGAGAGAGAGGGGGATGCAGAGAGAGAGAGGGAAGCAGAGAGAGAGGGAGAGAGGGAAGCAGAGAGGAGAGAGAGAGAGCGAGCGAGCGAAAGATAGGGAAGCAGAGAGAGAGAGAGAGAGAGAGAGATAGGGAAGCAGAGAGAGACAGAGAGAGAGAGAGAGAGAGCGATAGGGAAGCAGAGAGAGAGAGAAAGTTTTAGAGCGTTTACCTACAACTGACCAATACAACAGTTAACGATAACTTTAGTATTTCATCCATTCACCTCCATGTGGATCTCATATCTACTTGCATATTGTAATGTTAGTGCTATTGGAAATATCGTAAACTCCGAAACCACAAACACAAAAACTGCTGTAAAGCTTCAAAGTGATCATAACTCACAGCTTCCGTATATAATGTCATCTAAGTGGTAAATACCTGGGAAGGAGAATAGGTGGCTGTCAACGGTGCGAGCGATGGACTGCAGTTTGACGACGTCCATGGACTGTCCGATGTGTACGGTGCTAGGCATGCTGCCCAATGTGCCCCGCACGAACTCTGCCACTTCCTGAACTGTAAACATCTGAAGCAGTTCGTCAAAGATGGCCGGGAACGAGTTCAGCAGCGCTGCCTGGGGGTGGGGAAGAGACGGAGGGAGGGAGGGTGAGAGAGAGGAGAGATAGGGAGGGGGCCAGAGGGACCAGCTCCATACTCCACACTGGACTGACGGCTCGGGAGTGTGGTGTGGGTGATTTGGGGTGGTGTGAGACAAAACTGTCAGGCCTGTGAAGGAACTACAGATGTCGGATCTTAATATGACCCATTTCATCGCTGGAGGAAAATAATCCTGCACCAGGAGGATTTGAATGGATATGTAATAATTAGAATTGCCGCCAAAGGCCAGCTGGAATTGATAAAATGGTGGCCCTGCCGAGGGTCTTGCAGGTTCCTGCTCGACTTAACTTTTTTATGGTCATTTTTTTGTTAAATAGTTTGTTTGGTCAGAATGTTGGTGCAATAATTTCCAACGACCTACAAACACTTCTACAACATGAATCAGAATAGCCTCCCAGATCAGGAATAATACATTCACTCCTCTGTTCCCCGCACAGCGGACTTACCTGTTGCTGAAAGGACGGGCTACATGGCCTCCTCTTCCTAGTACTCTGATGGCTAATGTCCAATCGCTGTTCATTGACTACAGTTCAGCATTCAACACTATTGTTCCCTCCAAGCTCAACACCAAGCTCAGAGCCCTGGGTCTGGACACTACCCTCTGCAACTGGATCCTGGACTTCCTGACGGGCAGACCACAGGCTGTGAGGATCAGCACAATACCTCCTCTACACTGACTCTTAACATAGTGTCCTCAGTTCTCTGCTGTTCTTCCTGTTCACCACTTGGCTTTGCACAAGACCACTTCCATCATCAAGTTTGCTGACGACACCCCAGATGTAGGCCTGATAACCAACAACGACGAGTCAGCCTATAGGCAGGAGATAAATCAACTGGCATGTCAACAATCTCTCCCTCAACGTCAGCAAAACAAAGGAGTAGATTGTTGACTTCAGGAAGCAGAGGAGGGAACATGCCCCGATCCACATCAACAGGACTACAGTAGAAAGAGTCACACATCTTAAGTTCTTGACTTGGACCAACAGCAGGCCTTCCTGCTGCAGGCCTTCCTCTGGCACCGTTTCAAGTAAATGTCCTGGATGGGTGGGTGCACGGTCCCAGTGATGTACAGGGCCGTCTTCACCATCCTCTGGAGGGACCCTGTGGTCGTGGACGTAGTAATTCCCGTACCAGGCCGTCAGGACGCTCTCGATGGTGCAGCTGTATTATTTGGAAAGGACCCGGGGCCTCATGCTGAATTTCTTCAGCCGCCTTAGGAAGTAGAGACGCTATTGCGCTGTCTTGACAAGAGTGGTGGTGGACAACACACCACTCTGTTACTCTGTGGGCTGTACTGTCTCGAGGAACTAGTACTGTTCTAGTTACTCTCTGTGGACTGTACTGTCTGGAGGAACTAGTACTGTCTGGAGGAACTAGTACTGTTCTAGTTACTCTCTGTGGGCTGTACTGTCTGGAGGAACTAGTACTGTCTGGAGGAACTAGTACTGTTCTAGTTACTCTCTGTGGACTGTACTGTCTGGAGGAACTGGTACTCTCTGGAGGAACTAGTACTGTTCTAGTTACTCTCTGTGGGCTGTACTGTCTGGAGGAACTAGTACTGTTCTAGTTACTCTCTGTGGGCTGTACTGTCTCGAGGAACTAGTACTGTTCTAGTTACTCTCTGTGGGCTGTACTGTCTCGAGGAACTAGTACTGTTCTAGTTACTCTCTGTGGGCTGTACTGTCTCGAGGAACTAGTACTGTTCTAGTTACTCTCTGTGGGCTGTACTGTCTCGAGGAACTAGTACTGTTCTAGTTACTCTCTGTGGGCTGTACTGTCTCGAGGAACTAGTACTGTTCTAGTTACTCTCTGTGGGCTGTACTGTCTGGAGGAACTGGTACTGTTCTAGTTACTCTCTGTGGGCTGTACTGTCTGGAGGAACTAGTACTGTCCTAGTTACTCTCTGTGGGCTGTACTGTCTCGAGGAACTAGTACTGTTCTAGTTACTCTCTGTGGGCTGTACTGTCTCGAGGAACTAGTACTGTTCTAGTTACTCTCTGTGGGCTGTACTGTCTGGAGGAACTAGTACTGTTCTAGTTACTCTCTGTGGGCTGTACTGTCTGGAGGAACTAGTACTGTCCTAGTTACTCTCTGTGGGCTGTACTGTCTCGAGGAACTAGTACTGTTCTAGTTACTCTCTGTGGGCTGTACTGTCTGGAGGAACTAGTACTGTCTGGAGGAACTAGTACTGTCCTAGTTACTCTCTGTGGGCTGTACTGTCTGGAGGAACTAGTACTGTCTGGAGGAACTAGTACTGTTCTAGTTACTCTCTGTGGGCTGTACTGTCTGGAGGAACTAGTACTGTCTGGAGGAACTAGTACTGTCCTAGTTACTCTCTGTGGGCTGTACTGTCTGGAGGAACTAGTACTGTCTGGAGGAACTAGTACTGTCCTAGTTACTCTCTGTGGGCTGTACTGTCTGGAGGAACTAGTACTGTTCTAGTTACTCTCTGTGGGCTGTACTGTCTGGAGGAACTAGTACTGTCCTAGTTACTCTGTGGGCTGTACTGTCTGGAGGAACTAGTACTGTTCTAGTTACTCTCTGTGGGCTGTACTGTCTGGAGGAACTAGTAGTGTTCTAGTTACTCTGTGGGCTGTACTGTCTGGAGGAACTAGTCAATCAGGGATCGGGTTATTTGTGCCAGAAGGGGCGTGGGCCGAAATCGACCCTACGACAACACAGTAGGCCTATATGTACGTGCTGAAGGCAGTGGCTCTAACCACCAGACGACCCCAGGACACAACAAAACTACACTTTAACAGTTCATTGTAACCTTAGGATACACCACACACTTGTTTGTCGTAGCCGAGTGGAGACCGATATCTATCTGGTGTTATTAAGCTGTATAAAACTACGGTTGTTGATGTGTATGGCTGCACTTCAGATACAATTTTGTACATTTGAATGTTGCAGTAATTGGACCTTAGCTGCCCTATAGTGTAATTTTAGATAGCAAGCCCTATCGCATTGTTTTAGATAGCAAGCCCTGATCCCAATGACTCAACTTGTCACGGCTGTTTAAATGATCGGACCAACGCACAGCATGGTTGTGGTTCCACATACTTATATTTATTGTGAAACGTTGCAAAACATCCAAATACAAAAACAACAAACTGTGACGCAGAGAGGAAAACACACTACTCAAAAGATAATCACCCACAAAACAGGAAGAGAAAAACCCCTACTTAAATATGATCTCTAATCAGAGGCAACGAGGATCAGCTGCCTCCAATTAGAGATCAACCCAAACAATCCCAACATAGAAATAGAAAAACTAGAACTTAAACATAGAAATAGAAAACATAGAACAAACACCCCCTGTCACGTCCTGACCTACTCTACCATAGAAAACAAAGGTGTGGACTCCAACCGCACCTACAAAAACAACAATGGAAACCCCCTAAACAACAACCCCCCCCCCCCCCCCAAAACACAAAGGGTAGGGTGGGTGACTAATGTCTAAGGCGGCGGCTCTGGTTCCGGGCGTAGAACCCCCACCGCCCGCTGATCCCCCCCACTTCTGTATGCCCAGAGGAACCAGACCATGGATCATCGCCGGAGGCTTCGGACCGCCAATCGCCGCTGAAGACTCCGGGCTGCAGACCGCCGCTGAAGGCTCCGGGCTGCAGACCGCCGCTGGAGGCTCCGGGCTGCAGACCGCCGCTGGAGGCTCCGGGCTGCAGACCGCCGCTGGAGGCTCCGGGCTGCAGACCGCCGCTGGAGGCTCCGGGCTGCAGACCGCCGCTGGAGGCTCCGGGTTGCAGACCGCCGCTGGAGGCTCCGGGTTGCAGATCGCCGCTGGAGGCTCCGGGTTGCAGACTGCCGCTGAAGGCTCCGGGTTGCAGACCGCCGCTGGAGGCTCCGGGTTGCAGACCGCCGCTGAAGGCTCCGGGTTGCAGACCGCCGCTGAAGGCTCCGGGTTGCAGACAGCCGCTGAAGGCTCCGGGCCGAGGAGCGTCGCTAGAGGCTCCGGGCCGAGGAGCGTCGCTGGAGGCCTGATGCATGGGGCTGGCATATGAGGCGCCAGACTAGTAACACGCACCTCAGGGCATGTGCGAGGAGCAGGCACAGGACGTACTGGGCTATAGAGGTGCACTAAGGGCCGACTGCTCACAGCAGGCACTGGCTGTACCGGGTTATGGATGCGCACTGGAGGGAGAGTGCGAGGAGCAGGAACAGGACACCTCAGACTGGGCAGGCGCACTGGAGGCCTGATGCGTGGGGCTGGCATAGGAGGTGCCAGACTAGTAACACGCACCTCAGGGCAAGTGTGAGGAGCAGTCACAGGACGTACTGGGCTGCGGATGCGCACTGGAGGTCTGGAGCGTATGGCTGGCACAACCTGCCCTGGCTGGATGCTCAACTCAGCTCGACAACTGCAGGGTGTGGGCACAGATCGCACCGGCCTGTGAATGCGCCCTGACGACACAGTGTGCATCACCGCACAACACGGTGCCTGCCCCGTTGCTTGCTCCCCACAGTAAACACGGGAAGCTAGCTCAGGGCTCCACCCTGACTCTGCCCAACTCCCCGTGTGCCCCCCCCCCAAATCTTTTTTGGGGGGGCTGCCTCTCGCACCTGCTTCTTCGTTGGTATCGTGCCTCCTCTCATCTCCGCTCTGCTCTTGCTGCCTCCACCTGTTCCCATGGAAGGCGATCCCATCCCGCCTGGATCTCCTCCCATGTCCAGGATCCCTTGCCGTCCAATATCTCCTCCCAAGTCCACTTTTCCTGCTGCTCCCTTCCATGCTGCTTGGTCCTTCGGTGGTGGATGATTCTGTCATGGCTGTTTAAATGATCGGACCAACGCGCAGCATGGTTGTGGTTCCACATACTTATATTTATTGTGAAACGTTGCAAAACACCAAATACGTGAAAATACAAAAACAACAAACCGTGACGCAGAGAGGAAAACACAGTACTCAAAAGATAATCACCCACAAAACAGGAAGAGAAAAACCCCTACTTAAATATGATCTCTAATCAGAGGCAACGAGGATCAGCTGCCTCCAATTAGAGATCAACCCAAACAATCCCAACATAGAAATAGAAAAACTAGAACTTAAACATAGAAATAGAAAACATAGAACAAACACCCCCTGTCACGTCCTGACCTACTCTACCATAGAAAATAACAACTTACTATGTTCAGTATGTTGACACAACTGCCCCCACATCGAGAGAAAGAGATCTGCTATTTTTTTGCCTCAACAGGAAAGTTCTCCACAACATAACAGTAATCAAGTTAAGATCCGACATATGTACCATGTACCTAGGAGGTTTGAAATTGAGGGATCCTATCAGAAATGATTTGAGATTTCCCCATCCATAGATGGAATTATTGATACTTTAGCTACTGGGTACCATGGATCACCTATGGCCTAACAGTCCAAATGAGACAATCCTGGGGAAAGTAGTGTGGATGTATCTACAAGCACGACAGGCATCACACAGAGTCATCACACAGTCATTACATAACACAGATTGAGGTGATTGATGTGATAGAGGTGTAGGTTGGTGAATGGAGAGCAGACGTGATGATGAAACAGTAGGAGACTGGAAAGGTTAATAACAAACCAAACACACACAAAAAAACACACAAAGGAAGCAAACCAAATACATTTGTAAGGCTTCATTTCAGCTGTGGGTTGGTTGCTGGCATGGTTGAGGGTCGGTCGAGAGGTAGGTTTATTTCTTGTAGTTTGCAGAAGGGGAGGTGATTTGGGGAGGAGGTTGGCAGATTAGTAGGGAGGTTGAGTTTCTTGCTGTTTGTAAAATGGGTTGATTGGTAATTTAGGAGGAGATAAGTGGATTGTTTCAGAAGTAATTTATAAAAGGGGTTGGTTGGTGGGTTGGTGATTTGAGAGGTGGTAGGTAGATTTCCTTCTGTTTGTAAAGGGGTGTTGGTTGGTTGGTGATTTGAGAAGTGGTAGGTGGATTTCCTGCTGTTTGTAAAAGGGGTTGGTTGGTGGTATGGGAAGTGCTTCATGGCAGAGTGAACTGGCGGAATTGATCAGAGGACACATTTGTCAGAGGATGGCCAATACTGGAAGGGCTGTAGCTACTTACTGAGAGAGGAGAGGGGCGAGGAGCATTGGAGCTCCAGGCCTGAGTACAGCTGTTGGGGCCGGGGGGCTGTCCCTGTCCAGAGTCAGGCTGGGAGACCTGAGAGGTCTGACCAGGAGGGGACAGGACAGTCAGGTGACAGGGAGGGTCCCGGAGGAGGGGGACATAAGGAGGTAACATGTACATAAGGAAGTTGCAAAAGTGGGCAAAGGGGGGCAAATGAAGACAATATAGTGGCACAGGTTAATTAAACTAAGGAACTTAAATTAAACTACGCAAAAAGATAACATTACAAACTATATATTGTAAAGTAACTGAAATAGCAAAGAGATACTAACTACTGTAGCTAGATTTGAAAATCAACATTTGGCAGCTGCAGAGCTGAAAAGAGAGGAAAGCGATATAACTGATGTAATGATGGGATAGATGAGGATTATGCCAACAATACAGCGTCCTCACACAGTAGCTAGTCTCTTCACTCCCTGGAGGGAATAAATAATCAATGGTGGATTGGTTGAAGTCTGGAAGTAGGTGACTAAAAAGTCCAGTCATTCTCTACACAGCCTTCAAAAGAGATTAAAGACAGAGTTACACACATACAGTATCTAAGATATCTTGATGTCCGGGAAGAAGATCAGTAATGAAAACTGCACAATGGTGACAGTCTAATCAACATTGACCCACCGCTAGGCTACTGCTAGGCTACCGCTAGCCTAGACTACTGCTAGCCTAGACTACTGCTAGGCTAGGCTACTGCTAGCCTAGACTACTGCTAGGCTACTGCTAGGCTACTGCTAGGCTACTGCTAGGCTAGGCTACTGCTAGCCTAGATTACTGCTAGGCTACTGCTAGGCTACTGCTCGGCTAGGCTACTGCTAGGCTAGGGTACTGCTAGGCTAGGCTACTGCTAGGCTACTATTAGGCTAGACTACTTTATGTTTATGCTTGGGTGTACTTTGTGTAGGGAGGACTTTAACCTATGTGAAGATGAGTGTCTCTGAGCTGTGGCTGTCCAGTCTCAACACAAAGCACTGTGTGCGTGTGTGTGTGTGTGTGCGTGTGTGTGTGTCTGTGTGCGTGCGTGTGTATGTAGATTTCTAACCTGTGTGAAGATAAGTGTCTCAGAGCTGTGGCTGTCCAGGCTCAACACAAAGAACTGTGTGCATGTGTGCGTGTGTGTGTGTGTGTGTGTGTGTATGTGTGTGTGTTTGTAGATTTCTAACCTGTGTGAAGATGAGTGTCTCAGAGCTGCGGCTGTCCAGACTGAGGACAAAGCGGATGGACTGGAAGAGCTCTTGGATGCTGGCTCTGAACTGTTCTTCCTCCATACCACAGGTAGCACGGGAGTACAGGATCCGAGATTGGATAATGAATTTCAACAGGTACTCCAGAGCCTGGGGTATGAGGGGGAGGGGGGAGAGGAGACAAGGGCATAGAAATGTTAGTCTCACATTGCCATACTTTTCAAGTCTTGTTCACTTGTGAAAACCGGAAATCAAGGTTCTGTAAACAACGTGTAAAGACATTACTTTCTTAATGTAGGCCTACAAAACAAATCATTTGATTAAGATAAGTATTATAAACCTGGTGGGGTTTCAGTCTACCATGATTTTTTTTATCAAACATTAAGAGGAGGGGAAACAATGACATAGAAACCTTTAAAAGGTGTGATATTTTTTTTAATAAATAAAAGCTTATTTATTTTTTTGTGAACTGTGATAGTTTTCAGACATAAAGGATTGAGGAGAACCATCCCAGAGACAGAGCTAGATAAACAGACAGACCCATGGGACATGGATGTGACCAGACATGCTTTCTAAGGACAGAATGGTGGTGCATCCAGTTTTTAAATAATGCGGATACAATCTATTATTTACAGGGAGCACTTTTACATTGCATTGTGGCATATTTTATATAAATGAGTAAACTTGATTAATAGTTTATTCAACTAGCTTACTGAGTAGTCTCCTAAACACATTCAATTTAATCTTTACTGTACAGGTATTGCATATGTAATGATTGTTTTCTGACCAGCTTTTTGCTGACCAGGAAAAAAACTTTGAGCCTTGTAATTTATTTAACAAGGGCCCAGAGTTTTTTTCTGGTCAGGTCACAGACATGGTCAAGGACATTTTCAGCACCCCCAACTCAAAACATTGCCCCGTGTCTATGGTCAAAAGGACAGGAACATCTTCCAGTGGAGCATGTTCTCCTACCCTCATTGCCTCCTGGATGTGGTCCTGTTTCACAACCTCTGCAGAACGGTCCATGTACCACTTCAGACAGCGGATCAACTCTCTGGATGGGACACACAACACAGGACAGACCATTCATCACAACATACAGTACCAGTCAAAAGTTCGGACACACCTACTCATTCCAGGGTTTTTATTTTAATTTTTTTTACTATTTTCAAAATTGTAGAATAATAGTGAAGACATCAAAACTATTAAATAACCCAAAAAGTGTTACACAAATCAAAAAATATATTTTTTATTTGAGATTCTTCAAAGTAGCCACTCTTTGCCTTGATGACAGCTTTGCACAGGCTTGGCATTCTCTCAACCAGCTTCATGAGGTGGTCACCTGGAATGCATTTCAATTAACAGGCATCTCTTTCAACCAACATAGGTCAGACAATGGTAGGATCTTCTTTTAGTACTGCTATGGGTTTCATGTAAATATGTATGATACTTTTCTTAAGTCTCTCTTAAAGTGCTAACAGTCAGTATCTGGATAACATGTGTGAAATGAGGTATATTTTCTGGGTTATTTAAATATTGAGTGGCTTTCATCAAGCTGCCCACTCAAACTGTAACTAGTGCCTGCAACCTGGTTCAGGTTATCAGTCAACATAACAGGGTAGTTACAAACAGCACAGGAATGAAATCATTAACATGTATTGATCACATTTTTACTAATGCTGCAGAAATTAGCTTGAAAGCAGTATCCAGATCCATCAGATGTAGGGATCACAATATAGTAGCCATATCTAGGAAAACCAATGTTCCAAAGGCCCTAATTTAGTCTATAAGAGGTCATGCAAGACGTTTTGCAGTGATTCATATTATGTTGATGTAAAGAAAATTTGCTGGTCTGTGGTGTGTAATGAGGAGCAAACAGACGCTGCACTTGACACATTTATGAAATTGCTTATTCCAATTACTAATAAGCATGCAACCATTAAGAAAATTACTGTAAAAACTGTTAAATCCCTGTGGATTGATGAGTAATTGAAAAATGTTATAATTGAGAGGGATGAGGCAAAAGGAATGGGAAATAAGTCTGGCTGCACAACTGATTGGCAAACATACTGCAAATTGAGAAATCATTTGACTATTTGACTATCATTTGACTGAATAAAAAGAAGAATAAACTACACTATGAAACAAAGATAAATGACAAAAGAATTGTAGAAAAAAGATTTGGAGCACCTTAAATGAAACTTTGGGGAAAAAGGCAAACTCAGCTCCATCATTCACTGAATCAGATGGCTCATTCATCACAAAACCAATTGATGTTGCCAACTACTTTAATGATTTTTTTCATTGGCAAGATGAGTAAACTTAGGCATGACATGCCAGCGACAAACCCTGACAATACACATCCAAGTATATCTGACCAAATTATGAAAGACAAGCAATGTCATTTTGTATTCCATAAAGTGATGGTGGAAGAGGTGAAACAACTATTGTTGTCTATCAACAATGACAAACCACCGGGGTCTGACAACTTGGATGGAAAATTACTGAGGATAATAGCGGATGATATTGCCACTCCTATTTGCCATATTTTCAATTTAAGCCTACTAGAAGGTGTGTGCCCCCAGGCTTGGAGGGAAGGAAAAGTAATTCCGCTACCTAAGAATAGTAAAGCCCCCTTTACTGTCTCAAATAGCCAACCAATCCGCTTGCTACCAACCCCTAGTAAACTTATGGAAAAAATTGTGTTTGACCAGATACAATGCTATTTTACAGTAAACAAATTGACAACAAACTTCCAGCATGCTTAAAGGGAAGGACATTCAACAAGCACAGCACTTACACAAATGACTGATGATTGGTTGAGCGAAATTGATAATACAAATACTGTGGGGGCTGTTTTGTTAGACTTCAATGTAGCTTTTGACATTTTTGATCATAGTCTGCTGCAGGAAAAACGTATGATTTATGGCTTTATACCCCCTGCTATATTGTGGATAAAGAGTTACCTGTCTAACAGAACAGAGAGGGTGTTCTTTAATAGAAGCATCTCCAACATAATCCAGGTAGAATCAGGAATTCCCCAGGGCAGCTGTCTAGGCCCCTTACTTTTTTCAATCTTTACTAATAACATGCCACTGACTTTGAGTAAAGCCAGTGTGTCTATGTATATGGATGACTCAACACTATACATGTCAGCTACTACTGCGACTGAAATGACTGCAACACTTAACAAAGAGCTGCAGTTAGTTTCAGAGTGGGTGGCAATGATTAAGTTAGAAATATTTAGAACTAACACTAAAAACATTGTATTTGGGACAAATCATTCACTAAACCCTAAACCTCAACTAAATATTGTAATAAATAATGTGGAAATTTGAGGTGACTAAACTACTTGGAGTAACCCTGGATTGTAAACTGTCATGGTCAAAACATATTGATACAACAGTAGCTAATAAAGTGCTACTCTACCTTCTATCAATAAGGCAGGTCCTACAGGCCCTAGTTTTGTTGTACCTGGACTACTGTTCAGTCGTGTGGTCAGGTGACACAAAAAAGGGACTTAGGAAAATTGCCGTTGGCTCAGAACAGAGCAGCATGGCTGGCCCTTGGACATACACAGAGAGCTAATATTAATAATATGCATGTTAATCTCTCCTGGCTCGAAGTGGAGGGAGGATTGACTTCATCACTACTTGTATTTATGAGAGGTATTGACATGTTGAATGCACCGAGCTGTCTGTTTGAACTACTGGCACACAGCTCGGACACCCATGCATACCCCACAAGACATGCCACAAGAGGTCTCTTCAAAGTCCCCAAGTCCAGAACAGACTATGGGAGGCGCACAGTACTACATAGAGCCATGACTACATGGAACTCTATTCCACATCCGGTAACTGATGCAGCAGTAAAATTTGATAAAAAAAACAGATAAAAATACACCTTATGGAACAGCGGGGACTGTGAAGCAACACAAACATAGGCACAGACACATGCATACACACACACACTATACACATACGTACACATGGATTTAGTACTGTAGATATGTGGTAGTGGTGGAGTAGGGGCCTGAGGGCACACAGTGTGTTGTGAAATCTGTGAATGTATTGTAATGTTTTTAAAATTGAATAAACTTCCTTAATTTCACTGGAGCCTAGAAAGAGTAGCTGCTGCCTTGGCAGGAACTAATGAGGATCCATAACAAACCCCAGGAAGAGAAGCTGCTGCCTTGGCAGGAACTAATGAGGATCCATAATAAACCCCAGGAAGAGAAGCTGCTGCCTTGGCAGGAACTAATGAGGATCCATAATAAACCCCAGGAAGAGTAGCTGCTGCCTTGGCAGGAACTAATGAGGATCCATAACAAATACAAATGTTGAAGCTCTCTGAGAATGGCACATCTACTTCATCTTTAGATCAATGATAAACCACTACATACACATCAAAGGATGAGGAGATAAACTAACTTAACTTTGAAGAGAAAAAACAGCTACAACAAAGGTGTGATCTTGATCAGCAAATAACCAGCTGGGGCTCAACTGTGACAAGGTCAACCATCTTAGCCTCAGCAGTGTCATGTCTTTTGTACGACTAACAGAAACTCACTTGTACGCCAGCGCTCCAGCAAAGTGCTTCTGGATGTAAGTGTCCATGACGGGACGGAAGTGATAGTACTTGCTGTCCCTGAGCAGATTAATGATGAACACCTGAGGTGAGAGAAAGGGAGAGAGGAGAGAGAGAGAGATATTCAGAGAGAGAGAGAGAGAGAGAGAGAGGGAGGTGAGGGGGGACAGAGAAAATGAGAGTGTTGGGGAGATGGCGAGAGAGAGGCAAGAGATAAATAAAGAGAGAGAATGAGAGAGAGAGAGTCAGGGATAGAGAGAGATAGGGAGAGAAAGAAAGAGAGGAAGAGAAAGCGAGAGAGAGAATGAGAGAGAGAGAGTCAGGGATAGAGAGAGATAGGGAGAGAAAGAGAGAGAGGGAGAGAAAGAGAGAGAGTTAGGCATAGAGAGCAAGAGGGAGAGAAAGAGAGAGAGAGGGAGAGAAAGAGAGAGAGGGAGAGAAAGAGAGAGAGGGAGAGAAAGAGAGAGAGGGAGAGAAAGAGAGATCCAGTCAGAAGCGCCACTCCTGTTTCATTTTTTACCAGGCTGAGATGAGGTTACACAGAGCGTGCATCCAATATGGCACCCTATTGCATTTAAAGTACACTATGTTTGATCATTGCATCCTGTTCCCTATATAGAGTATTACTTCCTGGTCAAATGTAGCGAATGTATTAAGAATAAAAAACTGAAATATCACATTTACATAAGAATTCAGACCCTTTACTCAGTACTTTGTCGAAGCACCTTTGACAGTGATTATAGCCTAGAGTCTTCTTGGGTATGATGCTACAAGCTTGGCACACCTGTATTTGAAGAGTTTCTCCCATTCTTCTCTGCAGATCCTCTCAAGCTCTGTCAGGTTGGATGGGGAGCAAAGAGTTCAATCTTGGTTTCGGGGCGGCAGGTAGCCTAGTGGTTAGAGCGTTGGGCCAGTAACTGAACAGTTGCCACATCGAATCCCCGAGCTGACAAGGTACAAATCTGTCGTTCTGCCTCTGAACAAGGCAGTTAACCCACTGTTTCTAGGCCGTCATTGTAAATAATAATTTGTTCTTAAGTGACTTGCCTAGTTAAATAAAGGTTCAATATATATATTTTTTTAATTCATCAGACCAGAGAATCTTGTTTCTCATGATCTGAAAGTCCTTAGGTGCCTTTTGGCAAATTCCAAGCGGGCTGTCATGTGCCTTTTACTGAGGAGTGGCTTCCGTCTGGCCACTCTACCATAAAGGCCTTCTGGAAGGTTCTCCCATTTCCACAGAGGAACTCTGGAGCTCTGTCAGAGTGACCATTGGGTTCTTGGTCACCTCCCGGTCAGGGTCCTTCTCACCCGATTGCTCAGTTTGGCCGGGCGGACAGTTCTAGGAAGAGTCTGGGTGGTTACAAACTTCTTTCATTTAAGAATGATGGAGGCCACTGTGTTCTTGGGGATCTTCAATGCTGCAGAATTTTTTTGGCCTCGACACAATCCTGTCTCGGAGCTCTACGAGCAATTCCTTCAACCTCACCTTGGTTTTTGCTCTGATATGCACTGTCAACTGTGGGACCTTATATAGACAGGTGTGTGCCTTTCTAAATCATGTTCAATCAATTTAATTTACCACAGGTGGACTCCAATCAAGTTGTAGAAATATGGAAACAGGATGCACCTGAGTTCAATTTTGAGTATCATTTTGAATACTTATGTTTGAATACTTATGTAAATAAGGTATTTCTGTTTTTTATTTTTTATACATTTGCAAAAATTTAGAAAAATCTGTTTTCCCTCTGTCATTATGGGGAATTGTGTGTAGATTTATGAGGACATGTTTTATTTAATCAATTTTAGAATAAGGCTGTAATGTCACAAAATGTGGAAAAAAGGAAGGGTTCTGAATACTATCTGAATGCACTGTATCTGAGAATAGGGAAGCATTTCAGGCTCTGCTCTATCATCTCTGTCTGACCAGCCATCGTCTCTGTCCGACCAGCCATCGTCTCTGTCTGACCACCTCCCATCTCTGTCTGACCACCTATCATCTCTGACTGACCACCTATCATCCCTGTCTGACCACCTATCATCCCTGTCTGACCACCTATCATCCCTGTCTGACCACCTATCATCCCTGTCTGACCACCTATCATCCCTGTCTGACCACCTATCATCCCTGTCTGACCACCTATCATCCCTGTCTGACCACCTATCATCCCTGTCTGACCACCTATCATCTCTGTCTGACCACCTCTAATCTCTGTCTGACCACCTATCATCCCTGTCTGACCACCTATCATCCCTGTCTGACCACCTATAATCCCTGTCTGACAACCTATCATCCCTGTCTGACCACCTATCATCCCTGTCTGACCACCTATCTTCTCTGTCTGACCACCTATCATCTCTGTCTGACCACCTTTCATCTCTCCATCCCCAACACAACAGATAGATAGACACCTCTAGAAGGAGACTGGGGGGAGGGATAAGTCCGTGACTCTGTTGTGAGGAAGTCTGGGCCAGTCTAAACACTCCCCTGAGATCTGGCCCTGCAGCAGGCAGCTGTCTGAGAGGGAGCTCCTAATAATCACTGGCTCTGGGCCAGCCCAGACACACTGGGACAGAGTCCTAAATAGTGTACTACTTTTGACAATACTTCACTATATAGGGTGCCATTTGGGACTCAGCCTAAAAACACAGACACACTATCCCTCATTACTGAGGAGGGAAGATGACAAGCAGGCGCTGCATAGAGTACTGCAGCAAGAGGTGGATACCTCTAATGGAGAAAAAGGCATTCAGTGTCACACGCACGCACGCACACGCACACACACCCACACACCCACACACACACACACACACACACACACACACACACACACACACACACACACACACACACACACACACACAGTACAGATTCTCAGAAGGTTTCTCACCAGTGACTGGAACACTAGAGGACCATACTTGTCAGTGTTGTCATCCAGAATGGAAAACAGGGTGTCCAAAATGTCTTGGAGGAACTGTCGAAGATATGAAGATAAATGTTAAATATATGAACAGCCTTTAAACTCAGAACGTTTCACCATATTTATTCAGAATGTATATTTGTTTTTCCTATAAAGTAAGCGTCTAACCTTGACGATCTCCTCTCCACTGACATGGCGTAGTCGCCCCAGAATGTCCATCACTCTGTCTGGGTGGGCCTTCCACTTCAACAACGCAAGCAGGTCCACTGGGAACAAGATAATGGCAGTGGAATCAAGATCAGGATCAATGGCCAAGTAATCTATGTGAGCTTGGTGGGGAATGGGAGAGGAAAAGAGAATCGAAGAGAGGAGAGGAGAGGAAATTGGGAGAGGAGAAGAGAAGCGAAGAGAGGAGAGGAAAAGGGGAGAGTAGAAGAGAAGCGAAGAGAGGAGAGGAGAAGAGAAGTGAAGAGAGGAGAGGAAAAGAGGAGAAGAGAAGAGGGGAAGAGAGGAGTGGAAAAGGGGAGAGGAGAAGAGGAGTGAAGAGAGGAGATGAGGAGAGAAGAGAGGAGAAGAGAAGAGAGGAGAAGAGAAGAGAGGAGAGGAGAGAAGAGGAGAGGAGAGGAGAAGAGAGAAGGGCAGAGGAGATAAGAAAAGAGGAGAAAAGGAGAGAAGAAGAGCGAGGAGAGGAAAAGGGGAGAGGAGAAGAGAGGAGAGGAACAGGGGAGAGGAAAAGAAGAGAAGAAGAGAAAAGAGGAGAGAAGAGAGGAGAAGGGGAGAGAAGAGCAGAGGATAAGAGAAGAGAAGAGAAGAGAAGAGGAGAGAGGGGAGGAGAAGAGATGAGAGGAGAGGAGACGAGAAGAGAAGAGAAGAGGAGAGAGGGGAGGAGAAGAGATGAGAGGAGACGAGGAGAGAAGAGAAGAGAGGAGAGAAGGAGAGGAAAGGAGAAGAGAAGAGAGAAGAGACCTACCATTCTGTGTAAGCTTGGTGGAGGAGAGCTGTGTGGAGATCCAGAGGGTTTCCTTTGTGCTGCGTTGGAAGATGAGGCTGGAGGGAATGTTGGGACAGCCGTTGAAGTCCTCCTTACAGCAGGGCAGACCCAGGTACAACGCATGGTTACTGAACGTAGCATTCTCATCACACTGGAGAGGAGAGAAGGATGTGAGGTACTGCAGAGTTTATGCCAGATGAACCCTACCTCCTTTACCAGCCACAACTACGCTCAAACAAACTTTGTACATACATAACCAATTCAATTTGACCTTTATGGCACTTATTTGCAAGTGTTCATAGTACTTTAGGTTGTAAAGGAGGTGTAGGAGCTGTTTTGACATGTTTATGTGTTGTGTATTATGTGGTCTGTCAAGGGTTATTTTTACCTGTTTTGTACACTAGAGGACACTATATGTTGGGGTCATAGGTCACTGGTCATGTGTGTGTATATACAGTGCATTCAGAAAGTATTCAGACCCCTTGAACTTTTCCACATTTTGTTACGTTACAGCCTTATTCTAAAATTGATACAGTCATTTTTCCCCCTCATCAAACTACACCCAATACCCCATAATGACATCACAATACCCCATAATGACATCACAATACCCCATAATGACATCACAATACCCCATAATGACAAAGCGAAAAACAGTTGTTGTTTTTTTTATATAAAAAAAATACCTTATTTACATTAGTATTCAGACCCTGCATATTTACTATAGAACTGTATCTTTAGAAGCTGTTTATACTGTATATTTACAGTGCATTGGGAAAGTATTCAGACCCCTTGACTTTTTCCACATTTTGTTATGTTACAGCCTTATTCTAAAATGGATTAAATAAAACATTTACCTCATCAATCTACAAACAATACCCCATAATAACAAAGCGAAAAAAGGGTTAGGGGGGTTAGCACAGGTGACCAGGAAGGGTTAACACAGGTGACCAGGAAGGGTTAACACAGGTGACCAGGAAGGGTTAACACAGGTGACCAGGAAGGGTTAACACAGGTGACCAGGAAGGGTTAACACAGGTGACCAGGTAGGGTTAACACAGGTGACCAGGAAGGGTTAGCACAGGTGACCAGGAAGGGTTAACACGGGTGACCAGGAAGGGTTAACACAGGTGACCAGGAAGGGTTAACACAGGTGACCAGGAAGGGTTAACACAGGTGACCAGGAAGGGTTAACACAGGTGACCAGGAAGGGTTAATACAGGGAGAGCACATACAGTTGTTACCGTATCACAGATACAGCTGATAGAATGCAGCTCTCTGCACCTTTTCTATAGGAATACAGTTGAAGTCGGAAGTTTACATACACCAAATACATTTATTAAACTCAGTTTTTCACAATTCCTGACATTTAATCCTAATAAAAATTCCCTGTCTTCGGTCAGTTAGGATCACCACATTTATTTTAAGAATGTGAAATGTCAGAATAATAGTAGAGAGAATGATTTATTTCAGCTTTTATTTATTTCATCACATTCCCAGTGGGTCAGAAGTTTACATACACTCAATTAGTATTGGCAGCATTGCCTTTAAATTGTTTAACTTGGGTCAAACGTTTTGGGTAGCCTTCCACAAGCTTTCCACAATAAGTGGCCCATTCCTCCTGACAGAGCTGGTGTAACTGAGTCAGGTTTGTAGGCCTCCTTGCTCGCACACGCTTCTTCAGTTTCATATGGGACTGAGGTCAAGGTTTTGTGATGGCCACTCCAATACCTTGACTTTGTTGTCCTTAAGCCATTTTGCCACAACTTTGGAAGTATGCTTTGGGTCATTGTCCATTTGGAAGACCCATTTGCGACCAAGCTTTAACTTCCTGACTGATGTCTTGAGATGTTGCTTCAATATATCCACATAATTGTACCTCCTCATGATGCCATCTATTTTGTGAAGTGCAGCAGTCCCTCCTGCAGCAAAGTATCCCCACAACATGATGCTGCCACCCCCGTGCTTCACGGTTGGGATGGTGTTCTTCGGCTTGCAAGCATCCCCCTTTTTCCTCCAAACATAACGATGGTTATGACCAAACAGTTCTATTTTTGTTTCATCAGACCAGAGGACATTTCTCCAAAAAGTACGATCTTTGTCCCAATGTGCAGTTGCAAAGCGTAGTCTGGCTTTTTATGGCGGTTTTGGAGCAGTGGCTTCTTCCTTTCTGAGCGGCCTTTCAGGTTATGTCGATATAGGACTCATTTTACTGTGGATATAGATACTTTTGCACCTGTTTCCTCCAGCATCTTCACAAGATCCTTTGCTGTTGTTCTGGGATTGATTTGCACTTTTCGCACCAAAGTACATTCATCTCTAGGAGACAGAATGCGTCTCCTTCCTGAGCGGTATGACGGCTGCGTGGTCCCATGGTGTTTATACTTGCGTACTATTGTTTGTACAGACGAACGTGGTTCCTTCAGGCGTTTGGAAATTGCTCCCAAGGATGAACCAGACTTGTGGAGGTCTACACTTTTTTTTTCTGAGGTCTTGGCTGATTTCTTTTGATTTTCCCATGATGTCAAGCAAAGAAGCACTGAGTTTGAAGGTAGGCCTTGAAATACATCCACAGGTACACCTCCAATTGACTCAAATGATATCAATAAGCCTATCAGCAGCTTCTAAAGCCTTGACATAATTTTCTGGAATTTTCCAAGCTGTTTAAAGGCACAGTCTACTTAGTGTATGTAAACTTCTGACCCACTGGAATTGTGATACAGTGAATTATAAGTGAAATAATCTGTCTGTAAACAATTGTTGGAAAAAGTACGTGTGTCATGCACCAAGTAGATGTCCTAACAGACTTACCAAAAGTTTGTTAACAAGTAATTTGTGGAGTGGTTGAAAAACAAGTTTTAATGTCTCCAACCTAAGTGTATGTAAACTTCCGACTTCAACTGTATTGGAGCTATTTATTTGTTACATGCACAATAACTGGGAAATTCACCCAAAAAATAGTCATGTCTGGAAAGCTGTTATGAACAGCTCTCTCCCGTGCCAGTGGTTTTTCATCGGGAATCACCACTACATAGAGAATCACCACTACATAAGGAATCACCACTACATAGGGAATCGCCAATACATAGGGAATCACCACTACATAGAGAATCACCACAACATAGGGAATCACCACTACATAGGGAATCACCACTACATAGGGAATCACCACTACATAGGGAATCCCCGCTACATAGGGAATCCCCGCTACATAGGGAATCCCCACTACAGGAGGAATCGCCACTACTTAGGGAATCCCCACTACATAGGGAATCACCACTACATAGGGAATCACCACTACATAGGGAATCACCACTACATAGGGAATCACCACTACTTAGGGAATCCCCACTACATAGGGAATCACCACTACATAGGGAATCCCAACTACATAGGGAATCCCCACTACATAGGGAATCACCACTACAGGAGGAACACCACTACAGGAGGAATCACCACTACAGGAGGAATCACCACTACAGGAGGAAACAACACTACAGGAGGAATCACCAGTACAGGAGGAAACAACACTACAGGAGGAAACCCCACTACAGGAGGAACCAACACTACAGGAGGAAACAACATGGAAAGAAGAGGCAGAAAGAAGACTGACCTTGTAGACATAGAGCTCGTGACTCTCGTCTGACAGCGTTGTCCCGTCCTCTCTCATCAGTGGTGTGAAGGCAAAGCCAAACAGCTTCTTCTCCGCCTTGTCTTTGGCTGTGGAGAAGAGGATGATGAACAGAGAGGAAGAACAGAGAGGAAGAACAGAGAGGAAGAACAGAGGATGAACAGAGAGGATGAACAGAGAGGATGAACAGAGAGGAAGAACAGAGAGGAAGAACAGAGAGGAAGAACAGAGAGGATGAACAGAGAGAGACAATCACTCACTAAGTGTCATATGTACCCCAAATAGCTGGCCCACAGATGAAAGAAGCACTATTGAAGTTTAACCTCTGCCACAGTATTCAACAGTTGCTGAACATTTACTCTGTAGCTAGCTTTGGAAAGGTCTAGCAAGCAGGAGTTGTTAAATGAGTTGTCTTCAGTATAATCTCTACAACGCAAATTTGGTCAGCTGCGTGACTAACTTCCTGTGTTCATACATGTTAGAAATTGAGATTTCCAGTCTAGCGAAGTCTCCACACACGTGCAAAGCACTCGATTATCATGACATTACTGATTATCTCTAGACCAGACCGCTACTTACTGGAGCAGTGTCTGAACTCGAAGCGTAGGTGTGATCCTCTGAAGCGGTCTATGGGAATGGGTAGTTTAACCACTTCGCTCCAGCGGGGGCTGTTGTTGTGGTAGAGGACAAAGGAGCGGTGTTCACTGATGTGGGCTTCACCACTGCCCAGGCTGATACAGTCCTACAGGAAGACACACACACACAGGTCATTACACACACACACACACTACAATCACAGACACACACACACACTACAATCACAGACACACACAGGTCATCACACACACACACACACACACACACACACACACACACACACACACACACACACACACACACACACACACACACACACACACACTACAATCACACACAGGTCATTACACACACACACACACACACTACAATCACAGACACACACAGGTCATTACACACACACACACACACACACTACAATCACAGACACACACACAGGTCATTACACACACACATACACACACTACAATCACAGACACACACAGGTCATTACACACACACACACACACACACACACACACACACACACACACACACACACACACACACACACACACACACACACACACACACACACACACACACTACAATCACAGACACACACACAGGTCATTACACACACACACACACACACACACACACACACACACACACACACACACACACACACACACACACACACACACACACACACACACACAGGTCATTACACACACACACACACACACACACACTACAATCACAGACACACACAGGTCATTACACACACACACACACACACACACACACACACACACACACACACACACACACACACACACACACACACACACACACACACACACACACACACACTACAATCACACACAGGTCATTACACACACACACACACACACACTACAATCACAGACACACACAGGTCATTACACACACACACACACACACACTACAATCACAGACACACACACAGGTCATTACACACACACACACACACACACTACAATCACAGACACACACAGGTCATTACACACACACACACACACACACACACACACACACACACACACACACACACACACACACACACACACACACACACACACACTACAATCACAGACACACACACAGGTCATTACACACACACACACACACACACACACACACACACACACACACACACACACACACACACACACACACACACACACACACACACACACACACACACACACACACAGGTCATTACACACACACACACACACACACACACTACAATCACAGACACACACAGGTCATTACACACACACACACACACACACACACACACACACACACACACACACACACACACACACACACACACACACACACACACACACACACACACACACACACACACACACACACACAACAATCACAGACACACAGGTCATTACACACACACACACACACACACACACACACACACACACACACACACACACACACACACACACACACATACATACACACACACACACACACACACACACACAGACACACACAGGTAATTACACACACACACCATAATCACCGACACACACGTACGTATGCAAGCACACACAGTCACCACATATAATTACTTAAATTATTTTCATACATATTTTAAACTGAACACTAAAAACGTACAGATGCATAGTCTTGATCGTAAATTAAATATTCAAAACAAATGTAACGTATTTTGTTGGGTCATCTGACATATTACGGTCGTCAGGGAGAGAAAAGAAAAACACCTACTTTGAGTATCTCTCCGTCTGCGTAGAGCACGTAAACGGACACCTCAATGTTCTTCTGGACACTCTTTCCTCCCCTCTCAAAGTCTCCTCTCTCCAAGGTGAGGTACAGGTCATTACGGATATCACCTGAGGAGATTAGACAGACACCAAAAAACACGTCAGTCAGACTACAGAAATCTCATATGTATAATACTGTATTTTATACCATCTATCGCGTCTGACCTATGCCGCTCGGTCATCACTCATCCATATATTAATATATATATATATATATATTCACATATTCTTATTCCATCCCTTTACTTAGATTTGTGTCTATTATGTAGTTGTTGTGGAATTGTTAGGGTACTTGTTAGATATTACTTCCCTATCGGAATTAGAAGCACAAGCATTTCGCTACACTCGCAATAACATCTGCTAACCATGTGTATGTGACCAATAACATCTGATTTTAATTGATTTTGAAATGGGTAATGACCTCATGTTAGTCTTCTTTCTAGCCGTATTATCACTATGTCAGGGCTCTCCAACCCTGTTTACACCCAGCGCCTCATCCCGCTCCTTCAGCTCCCTGCAAATCATGACCTTTTCCCTGGGTAAACACACAGATAACTGGCCTATCTCCACCACCCACTGGATGTGCTGCTAGATGCCTGAACACATTATTGATGCTTTCTATAACTGTTGACCTGTTTGCCCACACACACACGTGCCCGCACACACACACACACACACACACACACACACACACACACACACACACACACACACACACACACACACACACACACACACACACACACACACACACACACACACACACACACACAGCTGTGTTGCTCCTTCCTACCCCAGAGTATTGACCAGTGCCCTCTGGTACGCTCACATTTCTTCTCATGTCTTGGTTTCAGATGAAGATGTTTCAGACACAACGTACGTTTAAGATGAAAGTTCAAAGGTCAATCTATGGGTGAGTTTAAATCAAGGCAGTATAATATGATGTTATGGATCCTAACATGCAGATATTAAGAGAACAACTCTCCATAACTCCGTAGCAGAGGCAGAGAATATATCAGTTCATTTGAATATTCTGCATGCATACAGCGTTGTTACAAGAAGCCTTTTCATCCTAAAAACTCAGTGAGTTTCCTGCTGTTTTGCACAGTACTAACCATGAATAATGAAAAAGCTTGGAAGTGGGAACAATGAACCACCATTGTCTGTAAGAGTAACGGTATGTGTCTTCAAAGGGGGTGACACTCTAGACCCAAACTGCTAAAGACCTATATCTATCCTACCCTGTCTATCTAAGGTCTTCGAAAGCCAGGTTAACAAACAGATTACCGACCATTTCGAATCCCACCGTACCTTCTCCGCTATGCAATCTGGTTTCAGAGCTGGTCATGGGTGCACCTCAGCCACGCTCAAGGTCCTAAACGACATCATAACCGCCATTGATAAGAGACATTACTGTGCAGCCGTATTCATCGACCTGGCCAAGGCTTTCGACTCTGTCAATCACCACATTCTTATTGGCAGACTCGACAGCCTTGGTTTCTCAAATGATTGCCTCGTCTGGTTTACCAACTACTTCTCTGATAGAGTTTAGTGTGTCAAATCAGTGTGTCCGGACCTCTGGCAGGCTCTATGGGGGTGCCACAAGGCTCAATTCTCGGGCCGACTCTCTTCTCTGTATACATCAATGATGTTGCTCTTGCTGCTGGTGATTCTCTGATCCACCTCTACGCAGACGACACCATTCTGTATACTTCTGGCCCCTACTTTGGACACTGTGTTAACTAACCTCCTGACGAGCTTCAATGGCATACAACTCTCCTTCCGTGGCCTCCAACTGCTCTTAAACGCAGGTAAAACTAAATGCATGCTATTCAATCGATCACTGCCCGCACCTGCTCGCCCGTCCAGCATCACTACTCTGGACGGCTCTGACTTAGAATACGTGGACAACTACAAATACCTGGGTGTCTGGTTAGACTGTAAACTCTCCTTCCAGACTCACATTAAGCATCTCCAATCCAAAATTAAATATAGAATCGGCTTCCTAGTTCGCAACAAAGCATCCTTCACTCATGCTGCCAAACACACCCTCGTAAAACTGACCATCCTACCGATCCTCGACTTCGGTGATGTCATCTATAAAATAGCCTTCAACACTCTACTCAACAAACTGGATGCAGTCTATCACAGTGCCATCTGTTTTGTCACCAAAGCCCCATACACTACCCACCATTGCATCCTGTACGCTCTCGTTGGTTGGCCCTCGCTTCATACTTGTCACCAAACCCACTGGCTACAGGTTATCTACAAGTCTCTGCTAGGTAAAGCCCCGCCTTATCTCAGCTCACTGGTCACCATAGCAGCACCCACTCGTAGCACACGCTCCAGCTGGTATATCTCACTGGTCACCCCCAAACCCAATTCCTCCTTTGGTCGTCTTTCCTTCCAGTTCTCTGCTGCCAATGACTGGAACGAACTGCAAAAATCTCTGAAGCTGGAGACTCATATCTCCCTCACTAGCTTTAAGCACCAGCTGTCAGAGCAGCTCACAGATCACTGCACCTGTACATAGCCCATCTGTAAACAGCCCATCTATCTACCTACCTCATCCCCATACTGTATTTATTTATTTATCTTGCTCCTTTGCACCCCAGTATCTCGACTTGCACATTCATCTTCTGCACATCTACCATTCTAGTGTTTTAATTGCTATATTGTAATTACTTCGCCACCATGGCCTATTTATTGCCTTAACTTACCTCATTTGCACTCACTGTATATAGACTTATTTTTATTTTTTTCTACTGTATTATTGACTGTATGTTTTGTTTATTCCATGTGTAACTCTGTGTTGTTCTATGTGTCAAATTGCTACGCTTTATCTTGGCCAGGTCGCAGTTGCAAATGAGAACTTGTTCTCAACTAGCCTACCTGGTTAAATAAAGGAGAAATAAATAAATAACAAATTGTGGGTTATGTCCCAGACCTGCTGTTTTCAACTCTCTAGAGACAGCAGGAGCGGTAGAGATACTCTGAATGATCGACTATGAAAAGCCAACTGACATTTACTCTTGAGGTGCTGACTTGTTGCACCCTCGACAACTACTGTGATTATTATTATTTGACCCTGCTGGTCATCTATGAACATTTGAACATCTTGGCCATGTTCTGTTATAATCTCCACCCGGCACAGCCAGAAGAGGACTGGCCACCCCTCATAGCCTGGTTCCTCTGTAGGTTTCTTCTTAGGTTTTGGCCGTTCTAGGGAGTTTTTCCTAGCCACCGTGCTTCTACACCTGCATTGCTTGCTGTTTGGGGTTTTAGGCTGGGTTTCTGTACAGCACTTTGAGATATCAGCTGATGTAAGAAGGGCTTTATAAATAAATTTGATTTGATATCACAGACATAAATTACTCAAGAACTCTCATCCGTGACAGGAAAAACTTTTTCGATCATTTAGTGATGTATTGAAGACATGGAAGACATATTACTATAGTTTAACTACATTAATATTACTACAGTTTATCTACATTAATATTACTACAGTTTAACTACGTTCATATTACTACAGTTTAACTACATTAATATTACTACAGTTTAACTACGTTCATATTACTATAGTTTAACTACGTTCATATTACTACAGTTTAACTACATTAATATTACTACAGTTTAACTACGTTCATATTACTACAGATTAACTACATTCATATTATTACAGTTTATACTGCATATTTACTATAGAACTGTATCTTTCTAAGCTGTTTATACTGCATATTTACTATAGAAATGTATCTTTATAAACAGTTTATTCTGCATACTTACTATTTTACTTTATCTTTCTAAACTATTTATACTGCATATTTACTATAGAAATGTATCTTTCTAAACTGTTTATTCTGCATACTTAATCTTTCTAAACTATTTATACTGCATATTTACTATGGAACTTTATCTTATTTGACTTGATACAACTGAAGTTCCTTCTGGATAAAGAAAGTAACGCTACATCATATCATACCTCAATATTAATGAATACAACAGATATCCGTATCCTCACAGCAAATACAGAGCATCCATATGGCTGTTTAGTAAACACAGGAGAATAGGCAGAGAGAACGCAACATATGAAGGTATTGGGAAAAATTGCTTTCTTTGCTAACCACATTCCGACACTATATGAATGTGATGGGCTGAGACAAACTTTATCCATTTTTCTGCTCCACTGCCAGCCACACTGTTATCTGAACACAGGCAGTATGAGGGTTTATCCAACAGGGTAGTGTTTATAGTGGATAACAAATGGACTACTGAACACTATAGAGTCTCTCTCTCTCTCTTTTATATATATATATATATATATATAATCCTCCACTCACTCATTCACAATCCACTTTCAATTGCAAATGGAAAAACAGATATATGATATCAATCTTAACAGTCCCGGTACGGAAGAGATTACCCTTAAGAATGGCGGATTGTGAATGCTGTAAATAACAATATGAAGACAGACTGACAGACGAGGTATGCCAGGGATGGTACAGTAAGATAAAATGTGTTGATACCACTTATGAGCTAGTCTACTATAAATATGAAGACAGTCTGGTTTATGTATCAAGAGGCTAGGCGTGCAGCTCGGCACAGCCTGTATCTTAGCAACATGATGAGATATGGCTGTAATCACACTGTGGATCGATGGTATCGGGGTCGTAGTAGATTGGACTCCATTAATAAAGCTAAACTCCCAGGAACTAGCCGTGACTCACATACACGCACCTACACACTATTACACACACACAAACAAACACACACACACACACACACACACACACACACACACACACACACACACACACACACACACACACACACACACACACACACACACACACACACACACACACCAATACACCAACACACACCAATACACCAACACACACCAGTACACCAATACACCAACACACACCACACACACACACGCACACGCACACGCACACGCACACACCAACACACACACAGGTTCTTTCAGGGGGAACAAGGTGTAGCTAGACCTGGTTGCTGCTGAAGCACCCTGTTGATGTGAATACTTCCCAGATTAGTTAAGAGAGTTCTGTTGTGATCGACTGAGGGTCAAACCCAGGTGCTGTGCTAGGCTGTAAGGGTAGAGTTCTGTTGTAATCGACTGAGGGTCAAACCCAGGTGCTGTGCTAGGCTGTAAGGGTAGAGTTCTGTTGTAATCGACTGAGGGTCAAACCCAGGTGCTGTGCTAGGCTGTAAGGGTAGAGTTCTGTTGTAATCGACTGAGGGTCAAACCCAGGTGCTGTGCTAGGCTGTTAAGCTAAAGCATATCCATTAGTCTGTGAAAATAACACTGAGGTCTCAGGTTAGCCAGCCAGCCAGCCAGCCAGAGCAAGTCAGAACAAGAGGAAGAATGAGAGGAAGTGGAAGAGGAAGAGAAAGAGGAAGCGGAAGAGTGAGAGGAAGATGAAGAGGAAGAGTGAGAGGAAGAGTGAGAGAAAGAGGAAGAGTGAGAGGAAGAGGAAGAGTGAGAGGAGGAGGAAGAGAAAGAGTGAGAGGAAGAGGAAGAGTGAGAGGAAGATGAAGAGGGAAGAGTGAGCGGAAGAGGAAGAGAAAGAGGAAGAGAAAGGAAGAGTGAGAGGAAGAGGAATAGTGAGAGGAAGATGAAGATGAGGAGGAAGGGTGATAGGAAGAGAAAGAGAAAGAGAAAGAGGAAGAGAAAGGAAGAGTGAGAGGAAGATGAAGCGAAAGAGTGAGAGGAAGTGGAAGAGTGAGGCACGGGCACAGAGGGGCGGCACTTATACCAATCTACCTCTGTCTCTAGGGTGCAGTGGAGGGTAGTGGAGGGTAGTGGAGGGCAGTGGAGGGTAGTGGAAGGCAGGGGAGGGCAGGGGAGGGTAGTGGAGGGCAGGGGAGGGCAGGGGAGGGTAGTGGAGGGCAGGGGAGGGCAGGGGAGGGGAGGGCAGGGGAGGGCAGGGGAGGACAGGGGAGGGCAGGGGAGGGCAGTGGAGGGCAGGGGAGGGCAGTGGAGGGCAGGGGAGGGCAGGGGAGGGCAGGGGAGGGCAGTGGAGGGCAGGGGAGGGCAGTGGAGGGCAGGGGAGGGCAGGGGAGGGCAGTGGAGGGCAGTGGAGGGCAGTGGAGGGCAGTGGAGGAAAGCGGAGGGCAGCGGAGGGCAGGGGAGGGCAGCGGAGGGCAGGGGAGGGCAGTGGAGGGCAGGGGAGGGTAGGGGAGGGCAGGGGAGGAAAGCGGAGGGCAGCGGAGGGCAGGGGAGGAAAGCGGAGGGCAGCGGACGGCAGCGGAGGGCAGGGGAGGAAAGCGGAGGGCAGTGGAGGGCAGGGGAGGGCAGTGGTACATGTACAGATAAGGTAGACAGACAGACACATTAAAAAGGAAAGCCCAAAACATAGTAGAATATTGGGAAATACTAATGTTGTAGGAAGTTAGTAAGGAACACCCTGCTGAATGTTGATTAAGGCCCAATCAACACTCTATTATACACTCTAGAACAGTGGTCACCAATCTATTCTGAGTCAAGATGGAAGCCGAGATCTACTGCTCAGATTTTTTTTAACATGACTTAAAAACGTAAGCCTATAACATTAACCAATTAAAAACCATTGTGTAGCAATGAGGTTTGTGCAGTAGGTTATAGACCCAATACATTATCACTGCATATTAGCTACGCTTGAATTAGCCTGCCAATGTTGTTCTTCTCAGACCATTTAGAAATTATATTTCAACATTTTAGGTATACGATCACACTGGTAATAGATAATTTGTTGTAATACTTGTGAGGCAGCGCTGAGTAAACATAATAATGTGTTTTTTTTTTATTTTACTGGACTGACGGCCTGCATCTGATGGTCAGTCTGAGGGGAAGGCGCAGCGCTGAAGCTGCCTCTCTCCTTCCCTCTGCTGGGAAATGGGGACACAGTCTTTCAACTGGAACTCAAGTCACACTGCATTATTTCTGCCTGATGCACAAATTCATGTTGTTACTCCTATAACCAGAGAAAGTGAAATATTCCTCGATGTAAAAAACAAAATACTCAAGCCGCTAATAATAACAACACAAGTTTATTGGAACACTTTGCTGTCGTCATTCATTACAACTGCAGTGCTGGTTGTAGCGTGAGTGGAAGTAGGGAGAATGTGCATTTTATGGCTTATAATAGTGTTGAACAAAGTGTTGTCAGTGCTGAAAAACAACTTCAACTTACTCATAAACACAGCAGCTCTTTGTTGTATTCGTTGAGTCTCTCTCCAGTCATGGCTTTAAAGTTTTAAAATCTCACATTATCAACTTTGCTGTGAGTGGTGCGAGCTATCTGAGATATCTGATTGGCCAGTAGTAGGCCTATAAGTGCACTTGATTTGCTCTTTGGCCTGCAGGGTAGGCGGAGTTCTACCTTCAGACATCAGAAATGGTTGAAAATGGAAACACTTTGCCATCCCGGGAACTAGGACTGCTGTATCAAGTTACCGCCAACAGAAATGTTGGCGATAGATTAGGAATGCCTTGAAGATCAACCAGTTGACCACAACTCTCCCTTGTAAACGAGAATCTGTGTCTCAATGACACTTTCCTGATCTCATATCTCATCACGACTGGAATGACGATAGACACAGAAACTGTTGAAGGAGACTATTCTTGACCAAACAAATTGAGCCATGCTAAATTTAACCATAGCTAGCTTGTAGCATGAGACAGTGCTCTCATTAACTTGTCTCCACTATAACCTAGCACACCAGTTATATATTTTAACGAGAACAAATTCTTATTTTCAATGACAGCATAGGAACAGTGGGTTAACTGCTGTGTTCAGAGGTAGAACGACAGATTTGTACCTTGTCAGCTCAGGGATTTGATCTTGCAACCTTTCAGTTACGCTCTAACCACTAGGCTACCTGCCACCCCAGGTTAACACATCTCCACTATAGCCTATACAAGACCCTCAGAGGGAAATACACCATTTCATTATTCGGATTATTATTTGGATTCATTATTTGGATTGAGTCACCCGAACACTACTACATATGCAGGATCTTAATTTGATGACCCTGTTGCAGTTATTTGAGGTTTAAAAAGGCTTCTGAAGTTTGTAATTTTTACTTTGACATTTCATAATTGATTTTCCCTTACATGTATCCAGTGGTGGAAAAAGTACCCAATTGTCATACTTGAGTAAAAGTAAAGATATCTTAATAGAAAACTCAAGTAAAAGTGAAAGTCACCCAGTAAAAAATACTTGAGTAAAAGTCTAAAAGTATTGGTTTTAAATATACTTGAGTATAAAAAGTAAATGTAATTGCTAAAAAAATACTTAAGTAGCAAAAGTAAAAGTATAAATAATTTCAAATGACAAACCAGACGGCACAAATTTCTTGTTCTATTTTAATGTATTTACGGATAGCCAGAGGCACACCTCAGCACTCAGACAGCATTTACAAACGAAGAATTTGCATTTAGTGAGTGCGGCAGATTAGAGGCAGTAGGGATGACCAGGGATGTTACATTTATATTATAATCCACATTTCCTGTTGCTGCAGGATTATTTTCCTGCTGTAGCAAACTGTCTCAAATTAAGATCCTACATCTGTACTACACAGACCTGAGGCCAAATACAATTTGAGTATTGGATTTAGCCTGCCTGGAGTGCCAGATGGACAGGGTTTGTAGTTTTCTATTAAGCCAGGGAAACTCAATAAAATCACAGATAAATGATTTGAAATGATTTCAAATACCATTTGAACCCAGGTCTGCTGCTCGGGACCCATCGGTCACCCAGACTAATTAATTTATCAGCATTTCATTCCAACAAGGATTTGAAGTGATTAGCTTTGCATGTGAATGAATGCAGTAGGACCTGAGTGTGATTATAAAGACGAGCTGGAGACTATGGGCTGAGATGAGACTGGGGGAAGGGATATGGAATAACGGAATGAGGGTTTAGAAGCTGAGTGGAATATTGATTGGTGGGGGGGAGAGACGACATCAATCATTAAGTGGACTATAAGAATGTGGACCACAACAGTGCCGACAGACGGACAGACAGACAGACATACGGACGGACGGACAGACAGAAATATGGACGGACAGAAAGAGGGGAGGGACTCTGTCACTTTGTTGGAACTGTGTGGCTAGGCTTTAGAACCAGACTGCTGTCACAGCATTTCATAAAGAAACAGGGCAAAGCAGATACAAGACAAGTCTACTTTACTGTGTAGCCTACATGGTCAAATACACCAACCCATCCACATACATTCAAGCCTTACTTCAGCCAGAAATACCAACTACTGCATTGAAACAATGGCTGCATCCCAATAATCTCTCCTTTCTCTTGAAGTGTACACTGGTTCATTTCCTTTACTGATTTGAAAGGAAATTACTGAGATAAGAAAAATGATGGGAACTCCCTCTAGCCCATCTCTCCACCAATCCAATGCATTTAGATTTGTGGGAAGTAGCGAACACTTCAGGAGAAAGGAGCTATTATTGGGAGGCATCCAATATAACATCAGTAGCCCAGCCCAGTTCTCACCTGGCATGATGACATCGGGGAAACCCAGCTTGCGTGTAATGGCCACGCCCCTATTGAAGATCATAGGGTTCTCTCTCCTGATTTGTTCCATCTCTCCTCTCAGCAGCTGGAGAGAGATTATCAGACCTGAGGAGGAGAAAACAGAGAGATTATCAGACCTGAGGAGGAGAAGACAGAGAGATTATCAGACCTGAGGAGGAGAAAACAGAGAGATTATCAGACCTGAGGAGGAGAAGACAGAGAGAGAGATTATCAGACCTGAGGATGAGAAGACAAAATAAGTAAGAGCAAGAGTAAAATTGAAAAAGCAACAAATCCTCATTAAAAGACCTTGAGCCATTCCCAGAAGGCCATAGAATTTTCAGCAGACTTAAAAACAATGTCAATGTCTGCTAATGAGAGGCTACTAATGTTTAAAGATGTTATAATATTTTATTGATAGTGCACGTTTAATAATTCGTTTTAAATGGATCTGGAGGTCAAGTGTACAGTACTCAGTGAGGGGAGGAGGACCTTGGAAAGCATTTTGTTCATAATTGCCAATTTTTTGGCAGCAAATGGCCAGACATTAGAAGACGGTGCGAGCGTGGATAAATAATGTAACTCAACCCTGCAGCGACATCCTCTACTATTGCAGACACTACGGCATTATGCTATCACTAAAACATCACCACCCAGTGCCTCACCCACTGTCAATGTGTGTGTGTGTGTGTGTGTGTGTGTGTGTGTGTGTGTGTGTGTGTGTGTGTGTGTGTGTGTGTGTGTGTGTGTGTGTGTGTGTGTGTGTGTGTGTGTGTGTGCGTGTGCGTGTGTGTGTGCGTGTGTGTGTGTGTGTGTGTGGACTTTTAACATAAAGAGAGCATTTTTTATTCTGCCTGCCTCAGAATCTTAGGCTTTTTCTCAACCATTTAAAAGCCTGAGGTAATGTAGCTGCAGTAGTTTGAAGTTTCATACATATTGAATGGCTCCCTGAGGATGCTAACAGCTAACCAACTCGGAGCTGAACAGCTGCTGAAACAGAAACTCCCACGGATGTACAGAGAAGAGGCGAGGAGGTATTCCGCTTTTCGGTCTTTATGTTTCAGTCTAAAATGGACAAAAGATTATTACAGAATAAATCAGTGTGCTTCTCATACTACCCTCAGCAGCTAGCTCAATCAGACAGAAGAAACGTAGAAATTTGATTTGTAACACGCACCGAATACAACAAGTGAAACGTTTACTTAAAAAGTAGAGACACATATGTATAGTACTGAGTCAATGTGCAGGGGTACCAGGTAGTAATGAGGTTATATACAAGGAGTACCAGTACTGAGTCAATGTGCAGGGGTACGGTGTAGTAATGAGGCTATATACAAGGAGTACCAGTACTGAGTCAGTGTGCAGGGGTACCAGGTAGTAATGAGGCTATATACGAGGAGTACCAGTACTGAGTCAATGTGCAGGGGTACAAGGTAGTTGAGGTAATTGAGATAGTATAGTACGTACATGTTGGTAGGGGTAAACGTGACCAGGCAATCAGGATATATAATAAACAAAGTAGCAGCAGCGTATGTGAAAGCGTGTCTATGTTTTGTGTGTGTGAGTGTGTGTGAGTGTGTGTGAGTGTGTGTGTGTTTTGTGTGTGTGAGTGTACAGTGCATTCGAAAGTTATTCACCTTGACTTTTTCCAAATTTTGTTACGTTATACGAAGCCACTCCTCAGAAAAGGCACATGACCGCCCGCTTGGAGTTTTCTAAAAGGCACCTAAAGACTCTCAAATCATGAGAAACAATATTCTCTGGTCTGATGAAACCAAGATTGAACTCTTTGGCCTGAATGCCAAGCGTCACGCCTGGAGGTAACCTGGCACCATCCCTACGGTGAAGCATGGTGGTGGCAGCATCATGCTGTGGGGATGTTTTTCAGTTGCAGGGACTGGGAGATTAGTCAGGATCGAGGGAAAGATGAAGTACAGAGAGATCCACACAGCCAAGACAACGCAGGTGTCTGAATGTCCTTGAGTGGCCCAGCCAGAGGCCTGACTTGAACCCGATTGAACATCTCTGAAGATACCTGAAAATAGCTGTGCAGAGACACTCCCCATCCAACCTTACAGAGCTTGAGAGGATCTGCAGAGAAGAATGGCGGAAACTCCCAAAATACAGGTGTGCCAAGCTTGTAGCGTAATACCCCAAAAGACTGGAGGCTGTAATCACTGCCAAAGGGGCTTCAACAAAGTACTAAGTAAAAGTGTCTGAATACTTATGTAATTTTCAATACATTTGCAAAAATTTCCAAAAACTTTTTTTGCTTTGTCATTATTTGGAATTATGACTTGGAGGTAGAAGCTGTTAAGGAGCCTTTTGGTCCTAGACTTGGCACTCTGGTACTGCTTGCCCTGTGGCAGCAGAGAGAACAGTCTATGACTTGGGTGGCTGGAGTCTTATAAACAGTTTTAGAGCCTTCCTCTGACACAGCCTCTGTAGTGCCTTGCGGTCGAATGCCCCAAACAGCAAGCAGATGACACAGCACTCCCTAGAAAAGGTACAAACCAAGGAAGAACCAGGCTATGATGGGCACCACACTGATGGGCTCCTGGCACCACACTACCAGGTCTCCCTATAGGCTGTCTCATCGTTGTCAGTGATCAGGCCTACCACCGTTGTGTCAATGGTAAACTTTATGATGGTGTTGGTGTCGTGCAGTCATGGGTGAACAGGGAGTACAGGAGGTCGGTAGGTGTTCAGTCCCAGGGTCCTTAGCTTAGTGATGAGCTTGGTGGGCACTATGGTGTTGAATGCTGAGCTGTAGTCAATGAACAGCATTCTCACGTAGGTGTTCCTTTTGTTACTATTGCACCACACAAATCTCTATTGTGTGGTGCAATAGAGATTTCGTCATCTGTGGATCTGTTCGGGCATATGCGAATTGGAGTGGCTCCAGGGTTTCTGGGATGATGGTGTTGATGTGAGCCATGAGCAGCCTTTCAAAGCATTTCAAGGCTACAGATGTGAGTGCTTCGGCTCGTTAGTCATTTAGACAGGTTACCTTGGTCTTCTTGGGCACAGGGACTATGGTTCTTAAAACATGTTGGTATTACAAACTGGGTCAGGGAGAGGTTGAAAATGTCAGTGAAGACACTTGCCAGTTGGTCAGTGCATGCTCTGAGTAAACGTCCTGGTAATCTGTCTGGCCCTGCAGCCTTAACCTGAATATTAACCTGTTTAAAGGTCTTACTCACATCGGCTATGGAGAGCGAGATTACACAGTCGTCCGGATCAGCTGGTGCTCTCACGCATGGTTCAGTGCTGCTTGCCTCGAAGCGAGGCATAGAAGGCATTTAGCTCATCTGGTAGGCTCGCATCACTGGGTAGCTCTCTGCTAGGTTTCCATTTGTAATCTGTGATAGTTTGCAAGCACCGCCACGTCCGCTGAGCGTCAGAGTCAGTGTAGTAGGATTCAATCTTAGTCTTATATTGACGTTTTGCTAGTTTGATGGTTTGTCAGAGGGCGTAGCTGGATTTCTTATACGCGTCCGGATTAGAGTCCTGCTCCTTAAAAGTGGCAGTCCTAGCCATTAGCTCAGCACGGATGTTGCCTGTAATCCATGGCTTCTCGTTGGGATATGTACGTACGGTTAATGTGGGGAAGACGACGTCGATGCACTTATTAATGAAGCTGGTGACTGATGTGTTAAACTCCTCAATGTTATCAGATGAATCCTGGACCATATTCCAGTCTGTGCTAGCGGAACAGTCCTGTAGCTTAGCATCCGCTTCATAGGACCACTTCCGTATTGATCTGGTACTTCCTGTTTGAGTTTTTGCTTGTAAGCAGGAATCAGGAGGATATAGTTATGGTCAGATTTGCCAAATGGAGGGAGAGCTTTGTACGCATCTCTGTGTGTGGAGTAAAGGTGAGTTTTTATCCCTCTAGTTGCACAGGTGACATGCTGGTAGAAATGAGGTAAAACTGATTTCAGTGTTCCTGTATTAAAATCCCCGGCCACTAGGAGTGCTGAAGCATTTTCTTGTTTGGTTATGACTGATTTCATACACACACACACACACACACACACACACACACACACACACACACACACACAGACACACTCACTCACTCACTACCTGGGGGGCCTCAATAGTATAACAGTGTAAGTACCATAGCCAGAGTTAGGGGTTAGGTTAACGTACCATAGTTGGTGCTGGGAGCTGTGTACTTGGTGCTGGATTTTCGTATGATGTTTTCATGGATCTGGTACCACTCATTCTCATTGTTACATCTGTAGGGGAAACAAAGACAGGAAACATCTCTAGGAAACACCTCTAGGAAACCTCTCCAGTGGACATAAAGATGTGCATTCAACTGCGTGAGTGTGTCGTGTGAGTGAGTGAGTGAGTCACTCACTCACACGACACACTCACGCAGTTGAATGCACAACATCTGAGTGAGTGAGTGAGTGAGTGAGTGAGTGAGTGAGTGAGTGAGTGAGTGAGTGTGTGAGTTGTGCATTCAATTGCATTAATATTCAACTGATCTAAAGACTGAACCTGACTGGATATTTCCTCTGGTAGTTAGAAGGCTACAGTTTTTACGCAATGCAGAAACGAGAGAGAGAGAGAGAGAGAGAGGGCGGGACAGACAGACAGAGACAGACAGAGAGAGAGAGAGAGAGAGAGAGAGACAGAGAGAGAGAGAGGGCGGGACAGACAGACAGAGAGAGACGGAGAGACAGAGAGAGAGAGAGAGAGAGAGAGAGAGGGGGCAGGACAGACAGACAGAGAGAGACAGTGAGACAGAGAGAGAGCGAGAGAGAGAGACAGAGAGAGAGACAGAGAGACAGAGAGAGAGAGACAGAGAGAGAGAGGGCAGGACAGACAGACAGAGAGAGACAGTGAGACAGAGAGAGAGACAGAGAGAGAGAGAGACAGAGACAGAGACAGAGAGAAAGAGACAGAGAGAGAGACAGAGAGACAGAGAGAGAGAGAGAGAGAGAGAGAGAGAGAGACAGAGAGAGAGACAGAGAGACAGAGAGAGAGAGACAGAGAGAGAGAGGGCAGGACAGACAGACAGAGAGAGACAGTGAGACAGAGAGAGAGACAGAGAGAGAGAGAGACAGAGACAGAGACAGAGAGAAAGAGACAGAGACAGAGACAGAGAGAAAGAGACAGAGAGAGAGACAGAGAGACAGAGAGAGAGAGAGAGAGAGAGAGAGAGAGAGACAGAGAGAGAGAGAGGGCGGAACAGACAGAGAGAGAGAGTCAGGGAGAAAGAAGACAAAGAGAGACAGAAACACTCTTCAACAATTATATCAACAAATTGGCCACTATTCTAGAAAAATACTCAGCCGCTGGTGTTGGTCTCCACAATTCAGAGGTTAAATGTCTACTCTTCACAGATGACCTATGCCTGCTGTCACCCACAGCACATGGCCTACAGCAGAGCCTGGACATGCTAGAGCAGTACTGCCAGACCTGGGCCCTGGCAGTAAACCCCAAAAAGACTCAAATAAAAATCCAGATCTCAGGGAATTAGACCAAAGTTCTCAATTGGTACAAAATATATAGAGTACTGCACACACAACAATTACTTAGGTTTAAAAGTAAGCTCAACTGGACACCTTAATGAGGCAGTGAATGAACTGAGAGAGAAAGCACACAGGGCATTCTACGCCATTAAAAAACAAATTCTAATTGAAATACCTATTAAAATTTGGCTAAAACTAAATGAACATGTCATTGAACCAATTGCACTTATGGCAGCGAGGTGTGGGGTCCACTTGCAAAACAAGATTTTTTTTTAACCTTTATTTAACTAGGCAAGTAAGTTAAAAACAAATTGTTATTTTCAATGACAGCCTAGGAACAGTGTGTTTACTGCCTCTTTCAGGAGCAGGACAACAGATTTGTACCTTGTCAGCTCAGGGATTTGATCTTGCAACCTTTTGGTTACTAGTCCAATGCTCTAACCGCTAGGCTACGCTGCCGCCCCATTTCACCCAATGGGATAAACACCCCATTGAATCCCTGCATGCATAGTTCTGTAAGATTCTCCGACATGTTCAGAGGAAAACTACAAATATTGCATGCAGGGCAGAATCAGGCCAACATCCACTAATCATAAAAACTAAAAAAATAGCAATTAAGTTTTGGAAACATCTAAAATACAGTGACCCACTCTCATATCATTACCAAGCCCTGCAATAACAAGAGCTGAGCAAAGAAAAGAGTCCCCTCATCCAGCTGGTCCTGGGGCTGAGTTCACAAACCTGTTCTTCTAACACACTGAAGCCTCAGGACCAGAACATCCAATCAATCAGAATAATTTTTTATTGTTTATTTCACTTTTGTGTATTATCTAATTAACTTGCATTGGCAATGTAATATATGTTTCCCTTGCTAATAAAGCCCTTTGAATTGAATTTAATTGAGAGAGAGGCAGAAAGACAGAGAGCGAAAGAGAGACATAAAGAGAGAGAGAGAAAGAGAGAGAGAGAGACAGAAAAAGAGAGAGACAGAAAGAGAGAGAGACAGAGAGATTGAGAGAGAAAGAGAGAGACAGAAAGCGAGAGAGAAACAGAGAGAGAGAGAGAGACAGAAAGAGAGAGAGAGAAAGAGAGAGTGACAGAAAAAGAGAGAGAGACAGAACAAGAGAGAGACAGAAAGAGAGACAGAAAGAGAGAGACAGAAAGAGAAACAGAGAGAGAAAGAGAGAGAGAGACGGAAAGTGAGAGAGAAACAGAAAGCGAGAGAGAGACAGAAAGAGAGAGAGACACAGAAAGAGAGAGAGAAAGAGAAAGAGATAAAACACCAAAATATATACTGCATACATGTACCATACTCACCTTACCCTCGACCCCACGATACAAAACACCACACATCACAATAACCAAAACCTCACCACTTCTACAACCCTATACCCAAAACATCTTCCCCAGCTGAACAGACAGCCCCCTCGACACACCATATCTCCTGAAACACACTTATCATTTTATACCAAATATTATACCAAATACCAAACCAAATTCCTCTCTAAGGTGCACAGAGACCATCCCATTAAATAATAGTAAAGGGTCTGTTATCCCTCCACCTTTGACCCTGTTCCTCCTTGTTAGCCAAATAGACAACTTTGCCTGAGCAAACAGAAAATTCAACACACATTTGGCCTTCTCCTTATTTGAATACCTGTACCACATTATACACATCCCAACAGTAAAACCCACCCCCAACCTGTCATACAGATATTCCAACAGAGACATTAATGGCATTATCCTGGCGCACACAGAAAACACATGAATCACAGTTTCACTCATAACACAGAAAGGACACCCCTGTCCGACTCCCAGTTCAACCCGTGCCAATCAGCTGTTAGTGGCCATGGCTCCATGTAGAACCCTCCACTGGAGGTCCCCAGACCTCCTTGGGTGTTTGTAGAGCCCCCTCCATCTTTAATTTTTATTTTATTTCACCTTTATTGAACCAGGTAAACTAGTTGAGAACAAGTTCTCATTTACAACTGCGAAATGGCCAAGATAAAGCAAAGCAGTGCGACAAAAACAACATCGCAGAGTTACACATAAACAAACGTACAGTCAATAACACAATAGAAAATCTATGTAAGTGTAGAAGAGTAGGGAGGTAAGGCAATAAATAGGCCATAGAGGTGAAATAATTACAATTTAGCATTAACACTGGAGTGATGGATGTGCAGATGATGATGTGGAAGTGGAGATACTGGGGTGCAAAAGAGCAAGAGGACAAATAACAATATGGGGATGAGGTAGTTGGGTGTTCTATTTACAGATTGGCTGTGTACAGGTGCAGTGATCGGTAAGCTGCTCTGACAGCTGATGCTTAAGGTTAGAGAGGGAGATATAAGACTCCAGCTTCAGTGATTTTTGCAATTCATTCCAGTCATTGGCAGCAGAGAACTGGAAGGAAAGGCGGCAAAAGGATGTGTTGGCTTTGGGGATGACCAGTGAAATATACCTGCTGGAGCGTGTGCTACGGGTCGGTGTTACTATGGTGACCAGTGAGCTGAGATAAGGCGGGGCTTTACCTAGCATAGACTTATAGATGACCTGGAGCCAGTGGGTTTGGCGACAAATATGTAGTGAGGGCCAGCCAACGAGAGCGTACAGGTCGCAGTGGTGGGTAGTATATGGGGATTTGGTGTCAAAACGGATGGCACTGTGATAGACTACATCCAATTTGCTGAGTAGAGTGTCGGAGGCTATTTGGTAAATGACATCGCCGAAGTCAAGGATCGGTAGGATAGTCCGTTTTACGAGGGTGTGTTTGGCAGCATGAGTGAAGGAGGATTTGTTGCGAACTAGGAAGCTAATTCTATATTTAATTTTGGATTGGAGATGCTTAATGTGAGTCTGGAAGGAGAGTTTACAGTCTAACCAGACACCTAAGTATTTGTAGTTGTCCACATATTCTAAGTCAGAACCGTCCAGAGTAGTGATGCTAGTTGGGCGGGAGGGTGCGGGCAGCAATAGGTTGAAGTGCATGCACTTGCACTAGTTGCACTAGTTGTACTTACATTTAAAAGCAGTTGGAGGCCTCGGAAGGAGTGTTGTATGGCATTGAAGCTCATTTGGATGTTTGTTAGCACAGTGTCCAAAGAAGGGCCAGAAGTATACAGAATGGTGTCGTCTGCGTAGAGGTGGATCAGAGAATCACCCGCAGTAAGAGCGACATCATTGACATATACAGAGAAAAGAGTCAGCCCGAGAATTGAACCCTGTGGCACCCCCATAGAGACTGCCAGAGGTCCGGACAACAGGCCCTCCGATTTGGCACACTGAACTCTATCTGAGAAGTAGTTGGTGAACCAGGCGAGGCAGTCATTTGAGAGCTAAGGCTATTGAGTCTGCTGATAAGAGTGCGGTGATTGACAGAGTCGAAAGCCTTGGCCAGGTCGATAAAGACGACTGCACTTTTATCGATGGCGGTTATGGTATTGTTTAGGACCTTGAGCATGGCTGAGGTGCACCCATGACCAGCTCGGAAACCAGATTGCATAGTGGAGAAGGTACGGTGGGATTCGAAATGGTCGGTGATCTGTTTATTAACTTGACTTTTGAAGATTTTAGAAAGGCAGAGCAGGATGGATATAAGACTGTAACAGTTTGGGTCTAGAGTGTCTCCCCCTTTGAAGAGGGGGATGACCGCGGCAGCTTTCCCATCTTTAGGGATCTCAGATGATACGAAAGAGAGGTTGAGGCTAGTAATAGGGGTTGCAACAATTTCGGCAGATAATTTTAGAAAGAGAGGGTCCAGATTGTCTAGCCCTGCTGATTTGTAGGGATCCAGATTTTTTGGCTCTTTCAGAACATCATCTGTCTGGATTTGGGTGAAGGAGAAGCGGGGGGGGGGGGGGGGGACTTGGGCAAGTTGCTACAGGGGGTGCTGAGATGTTGGCCGGGGTAGGGATAGCCAGGTGGAAAGCATGGCCAGCCATAGAAAAATGCTTCTTGAAATGATCAATTATCGTAGATTTATTGGTGGTGACAATGTTTACTATCTTCAGTGCAGTGGGCAGCTGGGAGGAGGTGCTCTTATTCTCCATGGACTTTACAGTGTCCAAAAACTTTTGGGAATTAGTGCTACAGTATGCACATTTCTGTTTGAAATGTTTAACTGACTGAGCATATTGGTTCCTGACTTCCGTGAAAAGTTGCACATCACGGGGGCTATTCGATGCTAATGCAGAACACCACAGGATGTTTTTGTGCTGGCCAAGGGCAGTCAAGTCTGGGGTGAACCAAGGGCTATATCTGTTCTTAGTTCTAATTTTTTTGAATGGGGCATGCTTATTTAAGATGGAGAGGAAAGCACTTTTAAAGAGCAACCAGGCATCCTCTACTGACGGGATGAGGTCAATATCCTTCCAGGATACCCGGGCCAGGTCGATTAGGTCGATTAGAAAGGAAATACCCGGGCCAGGTCGATTAGAAAGGAAAAAAAATAATAATAATAAAATGTATGAAATGTATGCATTCACTACTGTAAGTCGCTCTGGATAAGAGCATCTGCTAAATGACTAAAATGTAACGTAAATGTAAATAGTTTTAGGGTGCGTTTGACAGTGATGAGGGGTGGTCGTTTGACCGCGGACCTATTACGCACGCAGGCAATGAGGCAATGATCGCTGAGATCCTGGTTGAAGACAGCAGAGGTGTATTTAGAGGGCAAGTTGGTCAGGATGATATCTAAGAGGGTGCCCATGGTTACGGATTTAGGGTTGTACCTGGTAGGTTCCTTGATAATTTGAATGAGATTGAGGGCATCTAGCTTAGATTGTAGGATGGCCTCATCTACACCACCATCCATAACCTGACTAGACCCAGCCTCATCTACACCACCATCACTGGCATGACTAGACCCAGCCTCAGCTACACCACCATCCATAACCTGACTAGACCCAGCCTCATCTACACCACCATCACTGGCATGACTAGACCCAGCCTCATCTACACCACCATCTATAACCTGACTAGACCCAGCCTCATCTACACCACCATCACTGGCATGACTAGACCCAGCCTCATCTACACTACCATCACTGGCATGACTAGACCCAGCCTCATCTACACCACCATCTATAACCTGACTAGGCCCAGCCTAATCTATACCACCATGTATAACATGATTAGGCCCAGCCTCATCTACACCACCATCCATAACATGATTAGGCCCAGCCTCCGCTGCCTGCGTCTCATTGACCTCGATTTCAACCCACTGGCGCTTGTACCCTCACCTTGTCCACAGCCTTTATGTGGTCACACAAAGCTCTTATGCCCCAAATCCCCACTCAAAACACCGTAGACTATCTGTGCTGGCAAACCCTGCGTAGAGCCCCTCCCCATACCTACTTTAAAATGCACATTTAGCTGTTGCTCATTGTTATTCAGAAACATGAACACTTGCCTCCGGAACGAAACAACGTGCTTAAAACTCTTAAGGATCGGCCCTTTTTTTCAATTTTCGCCTAAAATGACATACCCAAATTTAACTGCCTGTAGCAAGGATATGCATTTTCTTGGTACCATTTGAAAGGTAACACTTTGAAGTTTATGGATATGTGAAAGGAATGTAGGAGAATATAACACATTAGATCTGGTAAAAGATAATACAAAGAAAATACCGACCGTTATTTTGTATTGTTTTGTACCTTCATCTTTGAAACGCAAGAGAAAGGCCATAATGTATTATTCCAGCCCAGAAGCAATTTACATGTTGACCACTAGATGGCAGCAGTGTATGTGCAAAGTGTTAGACTGATCCAATGAACCATTGCATTTCTGTTCAACATTTTGTATCAAGACTGCCCAAATGTGCTTAATTTGTTTATTAATAACTTTTCATGTTCAAAACTGTGCCCTCTCCTCAAACAATAGCATGGTATTCTTTCACTGTAAAGCTACTGTAAATTGGACAGTACAGTTAGATTAACAAGAATTTAAGCTTTCTGCCAATATCAGATATGTCTATGTCCTGGGAAATGTTCTTGTTAGTTACAACCTCATGCTAATCGCATTAGCCTACGTTAGCTCAACCGTCCCGCAGGGGACACACCAATCCTGAAGAAGTTTGAACGGCATCTGCCTGAAAACCTGCCGACAGTACACGAAAATCACTAGCAAACTTACCAAAACGACTCAGCTCTTTCCTGATTTGATCATCCGTAATAAATGGAGGAAAATTTGCGACTACCACCCTGGTCGAAGGGGTAGAAAGAGGAAAAATTGGCACCAACACAACCCTTAAAAATATTCCACTAGCAATGAGCCTCCCACCAAATTGTCTCTTTTCATGAACACAACCACAGCTTTGTTCATTCTGGAAGCGGAATGTATAAATTCAGCTCCTACCTGTTCACCGACCGCGAGCAGATCCTACTCCACCTTGACTACATTCTCAGGAACACACCTGAATCCATAACTACATTCTCAGGAACACACCTGAATCCATAACTACATTCTCAGGAACACACCTGAATCCATGCCGTATCGACAGCATTTCCTCCGCGCTAGGCTGAGAAGCCATCACGCACACCACACCTTCCAAACCCCAGGAAACTAAAACTCTGTACTCTTCTACCCTACCTAATGAAAAAACCTGTGGATACCACTAAAACAAATAGTGCATTAACCCTCCACTGTAGAAAATAAACATTTAAGAAAAGACCAAGACAGAATCAAGAAAATAAGTTAGGACAGAGCCTTCCACACCAAACACTCAAACTCCAAAAAACTCCTAGAATGCACTGAGAGAGAGAGAAACGGAGAAAGAAAGAGAGACAGAAAGACAGAGCGAGAGAGAGTGAGAGAAAGAGAGAGACAGAAAGAGACAGAGAGAGAGAGTGAGAGAAAGAGAGAGACAGAAAGAGACAGAGAGAGAGAGAAACAGAGAGAGAGACAGAAAGAGACAGAGAGAGAGAGTGAGAGAAAGAGAGAGACAGAAAGAGACACAGAGAGAGAAACAGAGAGAGAGACAGAGAGACAGAGACAGAAAGAGACAGAGAGCGAGAGTCAGAGAAAGAGACAGAGCGAGAGAGAGAAACAGAGAGAGACAGAGAGAGAGAGAGAGAGAGTCTAATTTAATTGAGATGACCCCCTGTGTATGAGGTAGGAACCCATTATTATACAGTGGTTTGGGTATTTTATCCTGCAGTGGGAACATACTGTATCTCCAACTGTTCATGTTTTCTTCATCCCATTCCATGCAGTGTTTCTAGTAATACATATGAAGTGGATAGTGGATTCTAAGCATCATATCATGTGTTATGTGTGTTATGTTAAAGGCATTATGTAAATAGTAAAACTCTGTGTCTGTTGCATGACATTTCTCTTCCACTTCCCAAGTCTTGCCTCCAGCTGCCCTGGGCACTTCTGGTATAAAATGTCACCTTACACAATGTGTGTCCCAGGAAGTTGTTCTCTTCACACTTTTCCCATCTCTGCTGTATTGTCATGTGCTTCTGGATTTGTTCTGATTGTTCCAATGACTGAGGCAGGCTGCAGAGGTGTCTTCTGCTCTATTCTGTTCTGTTCTATTCTGCTCTGTTCTATTATTTTCTTCTCTATTCTGTTATATTCTATTCTGCTCTGTTCTATTATTTTCTTCTCTATTCTGTTATATTCTATTCTACTCTGTTGTGTTCTATTCTATTCTGCTCTATTCTGTTCTATTATATTCTATTCTGCTCTGTTATATTCTATTCTGCTCTGTTATATTCTATTCTGCTCTGTTATATTCTATTCTGCTCTGTTCTGTTCTATTTTGTTATATTCTGCTCTGTTCTGTTCTATTCTGCTCTATTCTGTTCTGTTCTATTTTGTTCTATTCTGCTCTGTTCTGTTCTAGTCTGTTCTATCTTGTTCTATTCTGCTCTGTTCTGTTATATTATATTCTTCTCTATTCTGTTATATTCTATTCTGCTCTGTTCTGTTATATTATATTCTGCTCTATTATGTTCTGTTCGATTCTGCTCTGCTCTGCTCTATTCTATTCTGCTCTATTCTGTTCTGTTCTATTTTGTTCTGCTCTATTCTGTTATATTCTATTCTGTTCTCCTCTGCTCTATACTATTTATTCCAGTCTGCAGAGCTCTCCTTGTGTATCTATTCTATTCAACTCTACTGTGTTCTACTATGCTCTGTTCTATTCCATCCAGGCTGCAGACTTCTCCTTGCCTTGCCCCCACTAGAGGTCCTCTCTGTACTGAGAGCCAGTCTGCTGATGTGATGCTCATACAGTCCAGATATGTCTGCTTCTCCTGGGCTTCACTGCCATTTTATCCCTCTCTACTTGTCTGTTTTTCTGTTCTGTCCTAACTGCTGCTTGTTTTCTATCTAAAGGCTGATATAAAGGCCGTCTATGACTTACAGCACAATGACTATGGAACATTATGTTTCCGGTATGAGGGGCAACGCACTAAACATACAAAACATGACATAAATCCAAAGATTAGGCAAGGTCAACGTTTTCAAAATACTGTACTTACACGGACACCTAGCGAATTCATCCACATAACTACAGTATATTGTAACCAGCCTCCTAGCTAATTCATCCACATAGTGACAGCTACAGTATATTATAACCACCCTCCTAGCTAATTCATCCACATAGTGACAGCTACAGTATATTATAACCAGCCTCCTAGCTAATTCATCCACATAGTGACAGCTACAGTATATTATAACCAGCCTCCTAGCTAATTCATCCACATAGTGACAGCTACAGTATATTATAACCAGCCTCCTAGCTAATTCATCCACATAGTGACAGCTACAGTATATTATAACCAGCCTCCTAGCTAATTCATCCACATAGCATCATGATCTGTCACTGTCCAATACTACTGCAGTATTCAGCATCATTATCTGTCACTGTCCAATACTACTGCAGTATTCAGCATCATTATCTGTCACTGTCCAAGACCACTACAGTATACAGCATCATTATCTGTCACTGTCCAATACTACTGCAGTATTCAGCTTCACTATCTGTCACTGTCCAAGACTACTGCAGTATTCAGCATCATTATCTGTCACTGTCCAATACTACTGCAGTATTCAGCATCATTACCTGTCACTGTCCAAAACTACTGTCTGTCTCTGTCTGCCTGCCTGTCTGCCTGTCTGCCTGTCTGCCTGCCTGTCTGTTTGCCTGTCTGCCTGTCTGCCTGTCTGCCTGTCTGCCTGTCTGTCTGTTTGCCTGTCTGCCTGTCTGCCTGTTTGCCTGTCTGCCTGTCTGTCTGTTTGCCTGTCTGCCTGTCTGCCTGTCTGCCTGTCTGCCTGTCTCTGTCTGTCTGTTTCTAGCTGGTCTTTAGTTCCCTTTCTTCCCATACCTCATCAACACATGCACACACACACCACACACACACACACGCACGCGCACGCACGCGCACGCACGCGCACGCACGCGCACGCACGCGCACGCACACGCACACACACACACACACACACACACACACACACGCACGCACACGCACACGCACACGCACACGGCCACGGCCACGGCCACTCTTCTCCATGACCTCAATGATATGGATATGTCCCACTAAGAGCCCTGGGCTGGTGAGGTGTATGTGCTACACAGCACTCTGGGAAGGATCACTTACACCTTATTGGAAAGCAGCAGAGTGGATAAAAGTGTGAACGATGGCAATGGGTCAGTGTGTGGGTGTGTGTGTGTGTGTGTGTGTGTGTGTGTGTGTGTGTGTGTGTGTGTGTGTGTGTGTGTGTGTGTGTGTGTGTGTGCGCATTCTGGTGTAACAGGAAGCTGGTGTGATGTTGATGATGAGGGGCTTTCCTGCGTGGCCAAATACAGGGGGAGGTGCTTATTGTGGAAGTGGGCTGTTCATTGGACGGCTACATGGATCAGACCTTTACCAGCCCCTCGTGGCAAGCTAGGACAGCCTGAAATGGAGGTGCTAGCTGGTGGTGCTGATATTGGTCAGTCTCTGTCACGTACCCAGGATTGCAGTGCTTTGCCTCCAGATTGTGGGCCTGATAAAAAGTAGAACAACACTGTTGACTAGGCAGTGCTCTGTATCAGCTGTCGTAGGCAGCCTTGCTGTTTGTAGATGGAGCTGCTTTATGTACCCTTGAGTAACCATGCATAAAAGGAACCTTTGAAATGTTTTGATCCTTTTTAAATTTATCCAAGGATCTCCAAGGATACCTCATCCTAATACCCTGACAGTACAGAGCCTGTCTCCAAGGATCTCCAAGGTTACCTCATCCTAATACCCAGAAAGCACAGGGGCCCATATCCAAGGATCTCCAAGGTTACCTCATCCTAATACCCAGACAGCACAGGGGCCCGTATCCAAGGATCTCCAAGGATATCTCATCCTAATACCCAGCCAATATCCACTGCCTCCTGAGAGAATCTCCTTATCTAAACAAGACACCCACCACAGAGACAACATCCACCTGTGTTCTGACCAATAAAACATCTGGGCTCATCCAAATACCCAGCAAGAAGACAAGTCTCGTCAACAATGTACAACCTGACATTTGATAATCAGAGAGAGAGAAAAGAAACACAGAGAGAGAGAGAGAGAGAGAGAGAGACAGACAGAAAGAGAGAGAGAGACTAATTTAATTGAGATGACCGAAATGACAGAAAGAGAGAGGGAAAAAAGAGAGAGGGGAGGAGAGAGAAATACCAAGAGGGAAATAAAAAGAGAGCGAGATAGAAATTGAGATCGAGAGAGAGATAGAGAGAGAGAGAGGACGTGAGAGAGCACATGGGAGAGAGAGCGCGAGAGAAAGCGAGAGCAAGAGAGAGAGACTGTGATACCTCTCATCTGACTGCCACAGAACCACAGTAACTACAGTCCAGAACTCCCTCCAGTCCATTTCAGCTGATTAGCTCCTAGCCAGCATAATCACTTCACTGCCACCCCCTGCTCTGATCCAATCCCCTTTGGTGCCAATGGTAACAAAATATTCAACCTGTTCTGGTCTCCTCTGTTCTGCCTCACTACACTGAAAGACGAGGGAAGTCTCTGCCATTCTCCACAGGGCTATGATGTTGAATATGAGGGCATTTCTTCAAGGATTGACTGTCATATTTGTTTTAAAACCGTCTAAACCGTTAAAACGTCTAAACCAGAACTTTAGACAACATCTTGAGTTGAAGTCGGAAGTTTACATACATACACTTAGGATGGAGTCATTAAATCTCGTTTTTCAACCACTCCACACATGTCTTGTTAATAAACTATAGTGTTGGCAAGTCTGTTAGGACATCTACTTTGTGTATGACACAGGTAATTTTTTTTTTTTTTTTTAATTTTTCCAACAATTGTTTACAGAAAGATTATTTCACTTGTAATTCACTGTTTCACAATTCCAGTGGGTCAGAAGTTTACATACACTAAGTTGACTGTGCCTTTAAACAGCTTGGACAATTCCAGAAAATGATGTCATGGCTTTAGAAGCTTCTGATAGGCTTATTGACATCATTTGAGTCAATTGGAGGTGTACCTGTGGATGTACTTCAAGGACTACTTTCAAACTCAGTGCTTCTTTGCTTGACATCATGGGAAAATCAAAAGAAATCAGCCAAGACATCAGAAAAAAAATTGTTGACCTCCATAAGTCTGGTTCATCCTGGGGAGCAATTTCCAAATGCCTGAAGGTACCACGTTCATCTGTACAAACAATAGTACGCAAGTATAAACACCATGGGACCACGCAGCTGTCATACCGCTCAGGAAGGAGACGCGTTCTGTTTCCTAGAGATGAACGTACTTTGGTGCGAAAAGTGCAAATCAATCCCAGAACAACAGCAAAGGACCTTGTGAAGATGCTGTAAGAAACAGGTACAAAAGTATCTATAACCACAGTAAAATGAGTCCTATATCGACATAACCTGAAAGGCCGCTCAGCAAGGAAAAAGCCAGTGCTCCAAAACCACCATAAAAAAAGCCAGACTACAGTTTGCAACTGCACATGGGGACAAAGATCGTACTTTTTGTAGAAATGTCCTCAGGTCTGATGTAACAAAAATAGAACTGTTTTAACATAATGACCATCGTGATGTTTGGAAGAAAAAGGGGGAGGCTTGCAAGCCGAAGAACACCATCCCAACCGTGAAGCACGGGGGTGGCAGCATCATGTTGTGGGGGTGCTTTGCTGCAGGAGGGACTGCTGCACTTCACAAAATAGATGGCATCATGAGGTGGGACAATTATGTGGATATATTGAAGCAACATCTCAAGACATCAGTCAGGAAGTTAAAGCTTGGTCGCAAATGGGTCTTCCAAATGGACAATGACCCCAAGCATACTTCCAAAGTTGTGGCAAAATGGCTTAAGAACAACAAAGTCAAGGTATTGGAGTGGCCATCACAAAGCCCTGACCTCAATCCTATTGTCACGTCCTGACCAGTTAAGGGTTATTTGTTATTGTAGTTTGGTCAGGACGTGGCAGAGGGTATTTGTTTTATGTGGTTCGGGGTGGTGTTTTTGGTAGAAGGGTATTTGATTTATGTATTCCGGGGGTTTTGGGCACTGTTCCTTGTTTATGTATTTCTATGTTTAGTCTAGTGAGTTGTATTTCTATGTTTAGGTTGATGGGGGGTTGGACTCTCAATTGGAGGCAGGTGCTTTCTCGTTGCCTCTGATTGAGAGTCCTATATATGGGTAATTGTTTGGTTTAGTGTTTGTGGGAGATTGTCTCTTGTTTTGCGTGTGTGAGCCTTACAAGACTGGTTGGTTGTTTGTGCGTTTTTCCGTGTTTATTATTTTGGTGTTCACTTTATTTCATAAATAAATATCAAGATGAGCATCTACATCCCTGCTGCGTTTTGGTCCTCCTTTCCCGACGACAACTGTGACACCTATAGAACATTTGTGGGCAGAACTGAAAAAGCGTGTGTGAGCAAGGAGGCCTACAAACCTGACTCAGTTACACCAGCTCTGTCAGGAGGAATGGGCCAAAATTCACCCAACTTATTGTGGGAAGCTTGTGGAAGGCTACCCGAAACGTTTGACCCAAGTTAAACAATTTAAAGGCAATGCTACCAAATACTAATTGAGTGTATGTAAACTTCTGACCCACTGGGAATGTGATGAAATAAATAAAAGCTGAAATAAATCACTCTCTCTACTATTATTCTGACATTTCACATTCCTAAAATAAAAGTGGTGATCCTGACTGACCTAAGACAGGGAATTTCTACTAGGATTAAATGTCAGGAATTGTGAAAAACGGAGTTGAAATATATTTGGCTGAGGTGTATGTAAACTTCCGACTTCAACTGTAGTTAAAAAATACAGTAGATACATGTTTTGAACATCTCTGCTTAAATTAGAGTTAAATCAATCAATTATTAAATCAATCAATACCTCAATCAATCAACAGATCAAACAATTGTATCAATAAGCTAGGCGTATGTCCCACGTCACTACTTCACAGGAGAGGCATTTGATTGGCTGAGATAATGGATGGGCTGGACATGATGAGTTTGATGAGTTTGATGAGTTTGGATTGGTCTGTCATGTAGCATGCTTCCGTCTATAAACGTGAGCAGCTCACTATGTGTTGATAGTCCTTTCTCCCGCACTGTTTTTGAAAGATATAACATTAGCCATCAAGGGTGTAGACAAAGAAGAGCTCTCCAGTAGATGTATCAAAACATTCAAGGGCTATTTTCTCCAAAGTGGGGTTTACAAGTTTATCAACTTTCAAAGCCGAATGCCTTTCTCATTGTTCCTCAACTATAGTGTATTATATACCATTTTCTGGGTCTGAGTCTCTACTTTTATCCAATGTAAAAAACACAATTTCAAATTTTGCTACATAAAATCGAATCAAGGCGGTCGGTTACATATAACACTACGTATATCAACATTTATTACAGCGTGCTTACATAACCTTAACGCTTAACAGTCGAGTTAAATTTCACTTGTGGAAAATTAGTAAGGAGAATGAAACATTAACAGCAAGCAGTTCCATAGCTAGTGTTTCTTCAATTCTGACTTCATCAGCATTCAACTTCTGCTTCATTTCCATAGTAAACACATTAGACTGTGTGATGGGGGAAAACATAAGGGCCTAATGAGCCCAACAGAGCAAGACATAACCATTTCTGTTGTGATTGTATTTTTACAAAGACAAAAACCTTACAAATGCACATTCTCCTCAAAACAAATGCAACAATTTTGGTTTAACATAGGGCATAATCGCTTTACAATGTTAACACGTTGATTTCTCTATGACCAGAAGGAGTTCATCATTAGTTGTTCATTGCTGATGGGGAATATTGTGTCGGCTATCAGTATTACAAGGGTTTCTTTCCTATTCTAATATATCTGAGTCTAATGGTGGATGGCTATCAGGATGTGACTGGAGTCTGTTTAAAAGACAATACTGGCTATATAGATATATATACAGCATGCACAATGTGTGTGTGTGTCCGAATATGTGTGTGTGTGTCTGTGTATGCATATTGTATGTTCATGTGTGCGTGCAAGTATGTGTGTGTATGCTACTCACGTGTAGACTTTGAGAACAAAGTCCTTCTCCTCCTTTAGTTCTGAGATGGTCTGTAGTACATCACTCATGGCCAGCACCGCGCAGCCGTACGGCCTTCTGTACTGGACGTGAGGAGGACCCTTCTTAGAGTCATTCAGCAGCATCCGACCTGCACGCACGCACACACGCACGCACACACGCACGCACACACGCTCGCACACACACACACGCACACACACACACACACACACACACGAGAGAGCGAGAGAGAGAGAGACCTTATCACAATCACATCATACCATACCATGACAAGCATGATACACTCACATGTAAACAACCCTGTGTGAATATGCTAGCTGTGAAACAATGTAGCTAGACAAACAAACATGACTATGCCTATCCGTGTGTGTATACCATGGATAGTCCTGTCTGAAGGTGTGTGTATACCATGGATAGTCCTGTCTGAAGGTGTGTGTATACCATGGATAGTCCTGTCTGAAGGTGTGTGTATGACATGGATAGTCCTGTCTGAAGGTGTGTATATATCATGGATAGTCCTGTCTGAAGGTGTGTGTATAACATGGATAGTCCTGTCTGAAGGTGTGTGTATACCATGGATAGTCCTGTCTGAAGGTGTGTATATACCATGGATAGTCCTGTCTGAAGGTGTGTGTATGACATGGATAGTCCTGTCTGAAGGTGTGTATATATCATGGATAGTCCTGTCTGAAGGTGTGTGTATAACATAGATAGTCCTGTCTGAAGGTGTGTGTATACCATGGATAGTCCTGTCTGAAGGTGTGTATATACCATGGATAGTCCTGTCTGAAGGTGTGTGTATAACATGGATAGTCCTGTCTGAAGGTGTGTATATACCATGGATAGTCCTGTCTGAAGGTGTGTGTATACCATGGATAGTCCTGTCTGAAGGTGTGTGTATACCATGGATAGTCCTGTCTGAAGGTGTGTGTATACCATGGATAGTCCTGTCTGAAGGTGTGTGTATACCATGGATAGTCCTGTCTGAAGGTGTGTGTATACCATGGATAGTCCTGTCTGAAGGTGTGTATATACCATGGATAGTTCTGTCTGAAGGTGTGTATACCATGGATAGTCCTGTCTGAAGGTGTGTGTATACCATGGATAGTCCTGTCTGAAGGTGTGTGTATACCATGGATAGTCCTGTCTGAAGGTGTGTGTATACCATGGATAGTCCTGTCTGAAGGTGTGTGTATACCATGGATAGTCCTGTCTGAAGGTGTGTATACCATGGATAGTCCTGTCTGAAGGTGTGTATACCATGGATAGTCCTGTCTGAAGGTGTGAAGGGGAACACAGAACACACAGCAGTGGCAACATTTGATCTGTGGTCACCGCAGTCTGTCTGTCTGTCTGTCTGTCTGTCTGTCTGTCTGTCTGTCTGTCTGTCTGTCTGTCTGTCTGTCTGTCTGTCTGTCTGTCTGTCTGTCTGTCTGTCTGTCCTGTCTGTCTGTCTGTCATAGCCTAAACGTCACCTGGAGCTGAGCAGACAGTAGCGGAAAAACTTTGTGAGATTCTGAGAGTAGCCCGACACAGGAACTACAGATACTGGATGTTAATTTCATCAACCTGTTGTCTCAGGAGTTTTCCTGCACAACAGGAAATGCAAACTTGTAGCGATGTTTAAAAAGTAGCGCTGAGCGATTAACCAAAATTAAACAACTAATTGACCGAAGTCAGTTCAATTATTTGAATTCCATTTTATAGTTTTTTTTAAATGCACGATAAAGAGGGATAGAAAGCAGATGCTTCGCAAGGTATAAAATACATGATCTAAGTGATTGATATTGGTATTCAGCTGTCATAACATTATGTCTTATTTACATTGAAGAAGTACTAAAATAGTGATTCTGTCAGACAGCATAGGCAGCAGCTCTGTAGAGATGAGATGAGGACTTGGAATGAAATAATAACGTCATCAAAGGACTGGCTAATAAGTCTGGCTGAACATCTGACTGGCTGACTTACTGCAAATTGAGAAACGATGAGACTAAACTCAACAAAAAGAAGAAACTTTGGAGTATTTTAAATGAAATTATGGGCAGAAAGACAAATTCGAATCAGATGGCTTATTCATCACAAACCATTTGATGTGACCAATTATTTTGAGGATTACTTCATTGGCAAAGTGGGCAAATTTAGGCAGGAAATTCCAACAACGAACAGTGAGCCATCATACTCATGCATAAAAAAAAATTATGAAAGAAAAGCATTGTAAATTTGAATTTTGTAAAGTTAGTGTGGGAGAGTTGAAAAAAATGATTGTTATCTATCAATAATGACATTCCTCCTGGCATTGACAACCTAGATGGAAAGCTACTGAGGATGGTAGCTGACTCTATAGCCACTCCTATCTGTCATATCTTTCATCTGAGTCTAGAGGAAAGTCAATTACTCGTTCTAACAGCAGACCTATCAGCCTGCCGCCAGCTCTTAGCAAACTGTTGAAAAAAACGGTGTTTGACCAAATACAATGCTATTTTTCTATAAACAAATTAACAACAGACTTTCAGCATGCTTATAGAGAAGGGCACTCACAATGTACTGCACTGACACAAATTACTGAAAATTGGTTGAAAGAAATTGATAATAAGAAGATTGTGGGAGCTGTACTGTTAGATTTCAGTGCAGCCTTTGATATTGTTGACCATGTGTGCTTAGTGTCGTTATCCTGTTGGAACGAGAACCTTTGCCATAGTCTGAGGTCCTGAGCACTCTGGAGCAGGTTGTCATCAAGGATCTCTCTGTACTTTGCTCTGTTCATCTTTGCCTCAATCTTGACTAGTCTCCCAGTCCCTTCCACTGAAAAACATCCCCACAGCATGATGCTGCCACCACCACGCTTCACTGTAGGGATGGTGCCAGGTTTCCTCCAGACGTGACACTTGGTAGTCAGGAGTTCAGTCTTGGTTTCATCAGACCAGAGAATCTTGTTTCTCATGGTCTGAGAGTCTTTAGGTGCCTTTTGGCAAACTCCAAGCAGGCTGTCATGTGCCTTTTACTGAGGAGTGGCTTCCGTCTGGCCAATCTACCATAAAGGCCTGATTGGTGAAGTGCTGCAGAGATGTTTGTCCTTCTGGAAGGTTCTCCCATCTCCACAGAGGATCTCTGGAGCTCTGTCAGAGTGACAATCGAGTTCTTGGTCACCTTCCTGACCAAGGCCCTTCTCAGCCGATTGCTCAGTTTGCCCGGGTGGCCAGCTCCAGGAAGAGTCTTGGTGGTTCCAAACTTCTATTTAAGAATGATGGAGGCCACCGTGTTCTTGGGGACCTTTAATGCTACAGATATTTTTTGGTACCCTTCCTCAGATCTGTGCCTCGACACAATCCTGTCTCTGAGCTCTACGGACAATTCCTTCGACCTCGTGGCTTGGTTTTTTCTCTGAAACCTGTTTTTGCTTTGTCATTATGGGTTATTGTGTGTAGATTGCTGAGGATTTTTTAAATCCATTTTAGAATAAGGCTTTAACGTAACAAAACGTGGAAAAAGTCAAGGGGTCTGAATACTTTCCAAGGCATTGTATAGATCCAATGGTTGTAAAAATGGAGAGAGGTCTGTCTGTAATAAAAAACATTCTCTGCTTTATTGACACCACACTCCAAAAAGAAAGTCCTGCAGGCTCTAGTTTTATCTTATCTTGATTATTGTCCGGTCATGTGGTCAAGTGCTGCAAAGAAGGACCTAGTTAAGCTGCAGCTGGCCCAGAACAGAGCCACACGTCTCCCTCTTCATTGCAATCAGAGGGCTAATATTAATTCTATGCATGTCAGTCTCTCTTGATAAGAGTTGAAGAGAGACTGACTGTGTCAGTTCTTGTTTTTAGAAGAAACATTAATGTTTTAATGTAAACATTAATGTTTAACTTTATTGTGCTGGAAAATCAAAATTGTTTGCATAGTCAACTTACACACAGCACTGACACACACACTTACCCCACCAGACATGCCAGCAGTGGTCTTTTCACAGTCCCCAAGTCCAGAACAAATTCAAGGAAACGTACAGTATTATACAGAGCCATGAGTGCATGGAATTCCCTTCCATCTTATATAGCGCAGGTGAACAAGAAACGTGGTTTAAAAAAATAAAATAATGTAACACCTCACAACGCCTCTCCCCCATGTGACCTACTTGTTGTGTGTATGTACTGACATGTGACCTACTGGTTGTGTGTATGTACTGACATGTGACCTACTGGTTGTGTGTATGTACTGACATGTGACCTATTGGTTGTGTGTATGTACTGACATGTGACCTACTTGTTGTGTGTATGTACTGACATGTGACCTACTTGTTGTGTGTATGTACTGACATGTGACCTACTGGTTGTGTGTATGTACTGACATGTGACCTACTTGTTGTGTGTATGTACTGACATGTAACCTATTGGTTGTGTGTATGTACTGACATGTGACCTACTTGTTGTGTGTTTGTACCGACATGTGTAACTGATAGATGTACACACTACATGTTAATGTTTTTAAATGTCTGTAAATTGTAGCCTTTTGTCTGTAATGTCTTTTTCCTTATGTATCGGACCCCAATAAGTCTAGTGGTCGCCATTGGTGTGTGCTAAATGGGGATCCTAATAAATCAAATCAAACAAATATTGTATAAACACAGCTGAAATATTTGATTAAAGTAATGTGAATAAATGATGGTTAATAAGTGATGAGCAGTAATGGACAGTCACTACCATCATGGGACTTGTATTAATTGTTTTACTCTGTGTAGCTACAGCATTCAACCCACATAATGTCATAGTGCAAATATAATTGTAAAAAAGCGTGATTGATTTCCTTAATAATCGAACCGAAACCGAACCGACCTCAAAAAATACTAATCGCTCAGCACTATTATAAAAGCTTCTGAAGTTTGTAATTTCCATTTTGAAATGTCAGAATTGATTTGCCCTAACAAAAAAATATATCGACCCTTACAAAAAACATCCATTAATTATAATCCAAATAATAATTAACATTTCCTGTTGCTGCAGGATCATTTTTCTACTGTGAGAAACTGGGTCAAATTAAGATTCGGCATCTGTAGATCTGTAAAACAAACAGCTAGAGGAAGAACAGTACTAAGATACTGGAGTTTTTTTTTACTTAATAGAGGAAGAGAATCAATGAGACGGATTACTCCGAATGCTTTGTATAAAACATTGAATTTACAGGTAGATGTAGGACTAGAAAACGTATGATAGAGGGAGAAAAAGAGCCTTTAGAACCAGCCAGAGAGATGACAAAGTGCATGCAGAGTTACACACACTTGAGATGCTGAGGACACAGCAGGTGACCCGAGCCCATTTCCTCAAATTAAGAAAGACAAACAGCGTACTGCTTTACTGTCTCTGTGTTCTGCTTCACTGAGACCAAATTAGATTATTTCTGTGTCCCAACATGGCACCTTGTTCCTTACAGTATAAAGTGCACTACTTTTGACCAAGGCCCATGGGGCTCAAAATGTATGCACTACATTGGGAATATGGTGCCATTTGGGACACGACGATTGAACATCCGAGAAAGAGTGGCTTACCGGTTCTGATGATTTGTGAAACAATATACAGGTCCCGCTTCATGTCCTTATTACTTAAATCCTGCAGAGTAAAGAGGTTAAAACATTACTTAGTGATGTCAGAGATGATAAAGGAAAGAGGTTTTAACATATTAGTTGGTGATGTCAGAGATGATAAACCCCATTACCATTATGTGAACAATTGTTTGATGATCATAAAAATGTGTGTGTTTGTTTATATGTACAGCTCACCGCGTGTGTGTGTTTGTGTGTTTGTGTGTGTGTTTTTATGTACAGGTTACTGCACGTGTGTGTGTGCGCGTGTGCGTGTGCGTGTGTGTGTGTGTGTGTGTGTGTGTGTGTGTGTGTGTGTGTGTGTGTGTGTGTGTGTGTGTGTGAGTGCGTGCGTGCGTTTGTTTGAATATATGGACAGCTTACCGTGAACAGAGCACACAAACGATCAACCTTGTCTGTGTTCTTGGGACCTTCATTCTTGTTCAGTCTCACCATAAATTTTTCACTGAAATGACAAACAGAGACACTGAAATGGTGCACTGTTAACTGGGACACAAGACTGACAGTATTATAAACAAATGCATCGCAAAATAAAGACCGAGACCATCTAAAGAAAACAGTATATTATTATTACATTATATATTCAGCTTTTTGATTACAATGAATTATTCAATACATTAAAAAAATTCATGAGCCCAAATGTATACATTTTATACGCAAATACTATATGTAATGTCTGAAACACACACACACACACACACACACACACACACACACACACACACACACACACACACACACACACACACACACACACACACACACACACACACACACACACACACTCTGCATGCAACAGTCAGAGGGGGGTAGGATGCTGGGCTTCAACGATCAGAACATATTTCTTTTTTTTCCTTCTTATTAATATTGTGTCCGATGGCCGCATGCTGCGGCTCCTCATGACTCACAGAAAGCGAAGACAGCCCATCTAAAATAAGACGACACCCATGAGGTACTGTCTTTACACACCAGATACCGTCTGTTCGGTCCAGTAAGGACAAAACATCAGCACAATATAAATGTCGCCAAATGGGTAGTTATTAATCTACAAGCCAACAGCAAGCTACTAGCCTATCTATTAATCTGCACACCAACAGCAAGCTACTAGCCTATCTATTAATCTGCACACCAACAGCAAGCTACTAGCCTATCTATTAATCTGCACACCAACAGCAAGCAACTAGCCTATCTATTAATCTGCACACCAACAGCAAGCAACTAGCCTATCTATTAATCTGCACACCAACAGCAAGCAACTAGCCTATCTAGTAATCTGCACACCAACAGCAAGCTACTAACCTATCTATGAATCTGCACACCAACAGCAAGCTTCTAGATTATCTATTCATCTGCACACCAACAGCAAGCTACTAGATTATCTATTAATCTCCACACCAACAGCAAGCTACTAGATTATCTATTAATCTGCACACCAACAGCAAGCTACTAGATGATCTATTATATCCTATTTATTTATTCTCCAGGAGAAACTTGAATCATCCATCGCCTGCTACCATGCTATGTTTGTGTGCTCCACGGGGCACCATTAATCACAGCAGGATAAATTGCATGTTGTCTCATGAGAGAAAATTCATTTAAGGGCCAGCTGTGCAGCCCAGTTCTGACCCAATTGCAATTTTTAGAGGTCCCTCTTTGTGGCACCTGACCACACAACTGAACAGTAGTCCAGGTGTGACAAAACTAGGGCTTATGGGACCTGCCTTGTTGATAGCGTTGATAACAAGGCAGAGTAGCGCTTTATTATGGACAGACTTCTCCCCATCTTAGCTTCTGTTGCATCAACATGTTTTGACCATGACAGTTTACAATCCAAGGTTACTCCAAGCAGTTTAGTCACCTCAACTTGCTCAATTTCCACATTATTTATTACAAGATTTAGTTGAGGTTTAGGGTTTAGTGAATGATTTGTCCCAAATACAATGCTTTTAGTTTTTGAAATATTTAGGACTAATTTATTCCTTGCCACACAATCTGAAACTCACTGCAGCTCTTTGTTAACCTGTTATGGCTAGGGGGCAGTATTTTCACGGCTGGATAAAAAACATACCCGATTTAATCTGGTTACCACTCCTACCCAGTAACTAGAATATGCATATACTTATTACATATGGATAGAAAACACTCCAAAGTTTCTAAAACTGTTTGAATGGTGTCTGTGAGTATAACAGAACTCATTTGGCAGGCAAAAACCTGACAAGGTTTCAGGCAGGAAGTGGCCTGTCTGACAAGGTGTCGTTCTTCTTGTCTCTGTTTATTGAAGAGTGAGGATCTTAGCTGTCCCGTGACACTTCCTACGGCTGCCATAGGGTCTCAGAAGGCGGTAAAAAGCTGAATCGTGGCTTTGCAGGCTCTGGCTGAAAAAAAGTAGCGCGTTTGGGTAGTGGCTGGTTACAGTACTGTGAGACTCAGGCTCGTGCCCGCGTCGACCGAAAGCTTTGTTTACTTTCCTCAGTTTAGCTAAAAGGAGATTCCCGGTCGGAATATTATCGCTTTTTTACGAGAAAAATTGCATAAAAATGGATTTTAAACAGCGGTTGACATGCTTCGAAGTACGGTAATGGAATATTTAGATTTTTTTTGTCACGAATTGCGCCATGCGCGCGACCCTGATTTACCATTTCAGATAGTGTCTGGGACGCACGAACAAAACGCCGCTATTTGGATATAACGATGGATTATTTTGGACCAAACCAACATTTGTTATTGAAGTAGCAGTCCTGGGAGTGCATTCTGACGAAGACAACAAAAGGTAATGAAACTTTTATAATAGTAAATATGATTATGGTGAGTGCTAAACTTGCCGGGTGTCTAAATAGCGAGCCCGTGATGCCTGGGCTATGTACTTAGAATATTGCAAAATGTGCTTTCACCAAAAAGCTATTTTAAAATCGGACATATCGAGTGCATAGAGGAGGTCTGTATCTATAATTCTTAAAATAATTGTTATGCTTTTTGTGAACGTTTATCGTGAGTAATTTAGTAAAATGTTAGCGAATTCCCCGGAAGTTTGCGGGGGGTATGCTAGTTCTGAACGTCACATGCTAATGTAAAAAGCTGGTTTTTGATATAAATATGAACTTGATTGAACAAAACATGCATGTATTGTATAACATAATGTCCTAGGGTTGTCATCTGATGAAGATCATCAAAGGTGAGTGCTGCATTTAGCTGTCTTCTGGGTTTTGGTGACATTATATGCTGGCTTGAAAAATGGGTGTCTGATTATTTCTGGCTTGGTACTCTGCTGACATAATCTAATGTTTTGCTTTCGTTGTAAAGCCTTTTTGAAATCGGACAGTGTGGTTAGATTAACGAGAGTCTTGTCTTTAAATGGCTGTAAAATAGTCATATGTTTGAGAAATTGAAGTAATAGGATTTTTAAGGTTTTGAAAATCGCGCCACAGGCTGGCAGTGGCTGTTACGTAGGTGGGACGAATTCGTCCCGCCTAGCCTAGAGAGGTTAACCTCTTACATCTAGACGTTCCGCTAGCGGAACACCTGCTCCAATATCCAATGATGGGCGTGGCGCGAAATACAAACTCCTCTAAAATACAAAAACTTCCATTTTTCAAACATATGACTATTTCACAGCATTTTAAAGATAAGACTCTCCTTTAAGGGCTGCAGTCATTTCAGTCGCTATAGTAGCTGACATGTATAGTGTTGAGTCATCCGCATACATAGACATTACTCAAAGCCAGTGACATGTCGTTAGTAAAGATTTTAAAAAGAAATGGGCCTAGACAGCTGCCCTGGGGAATTCCTGATTCTACCTGGATTATGTTGGAGAGTCTTCCATTAAAGAACACCCTCTGTGTTCTGTTAGACAGGTAACTTTTTATCCACAATATAGCAGGGGGTGTAAAGCCATAACACATACGTTTTTCCAGCAGCAGACTATGATCGATAATGTCAAAAGCCGTACTGAAGTCAAAACAAAACAGCCTCCACAATCTTTTCATCATCGATTTCTCTCAGCCAATCATCAGTCATTTGTGTAAGTGCCATGCTTGTTGAATGTCCTTCCGTATAAGTGTTCTGTAAGCCTGTTGCCAATTTGTTTACAGTAAGAAATTGTTCAAAAGAACAGCTGCTTTTTCTCTAACAATTGCTCTAGGTCAGTGGAGGCTAATGAAGGGAGGACAGCTCACAATAATGTTTGGAACAGAGTGAATGGAATGGCATTAAACACGTATTTGTTGTATTTGAAACCATTCCACTCATTCTGCCCCAGCTATTATCATAAGCCCCCCCCCAATTAAGGTGGCACCAACCTCCTGTGCTCTAAGTGCAAGACATAACTGCCCATAGGGCGGCGCACAATTGGCCCAGTGTCGTCCGGGTTTGGCCGGTGTAGGCCGTCATTGTTAATAAGAATTTGTTGACTTGCCTAGTTAAATAAAGGTTAGATAAAACAAATAATATATATATATATATTTTAATAACATACTTAGTTTGAAGTTGAACTAACGCTCTGGGGTAAGCTAGCTATAGTATGCAGGTGTTTAGCCAGGCTGATAAATGGAAGTAGTTTCAAGTCCTCTAAGGTAGCTAGATATTTATATTCTAACACACACAAACCCAAGGAGAATCTATCGTCCCTGGGGAGTGAGAGCTGTGGGGAACACGATACCGAGTCCGAGTCCCTGCACCTGCACTCTGAAAGCAGACTGTAGGCGGGCCGTCTTTGATGAATGGTGCTGTAGTGTGTGGGTTTGAGATGTGCGTCCAAAATGGCCCCCTATTACCTAGTCCACTTATTTGGATCAGAGCGCCTGTGGGGGGGATTTATAGGGAATAACGGGCCATTTCAGATGTACACCCCAAACCACACAGCATTGCACATTCATCAAAGATGGCTGCCTGCTAAAGTCTGCTTTCAGACGCTCTTAAATGTCTTCCTCAGGGGAGTGATATGAGGATACCCACCACTCAGCACTCAGCTAAAAGGAGACTTTAGTTAAGAGACTATTGAAACAATACAGGATCAAACAATACAGAAATATTAGATACATACAGTATTTAAACATGTTCAGTTTGGAAAATGGGTAACATCCAGGCTTGATGCCATAATCAAGATATTATTTCCATTACACATTGTTTGTTTGCACAGAAAACGCAGATAGGTTTCTGAATGTGTCTTTACCCAATCACGTGTCAAGTTGCAGTGAGTTGTGCACAGTGACCTGGAGAACAGTGATATTTATGGAGTCTGGGTTCAACGGAGACAATGTTTTAATAAAAACGGAGATGTTTGTTGGACGCTAATAAAATCTGAGTTTACAATGAAATTATACCTG
>NC_138312.1:56645000-56697500 GCF_965601325.2 Salmo salar | reverse complement strand
CACACACACACACACACACACACACACACACACACACACACACACACACACACACACACACACACACACACACACACACACACACATACACCTGCCTCTTGTAACCTGAACTGACTGTCATTGTGAGAGAAGATAATGCCATGACAACAGGTTATCTTGACAACAGGTTATCATGACAACAGGTTATCATGACAACAGGTTATCTTGACAACAGGTTATCTTGACAACAGGTTATCAAGGTCAAGCCAACTGGACAAGTTTCCTTAAGCTGACCTCTGTGTGTGGAGGGAGGAGGCAGGGGGAGGCAGAGAGGAAAGAGGAGGTATACAGTATGTGTGTGTGTGTGTGTGTGTGTGTGTGTGTGTGTGTGTGTGTGTGTGTGTGTGTGTGTGTGTGTGTGTGTGTGTGTGTGTGTGTGTGTGTGTGTGTTGCCCGCTGTTCGTCTAGCTATCTCCCTCCTCCTCTGTCTACCTCCACTGCCTCCTCCTTCTCATCTCTGCCACCCCCTGCTTACCCTCTTCTCCTCTCCACCCCACCTATCTCCCCCCTGCCCCCCGCCTCTCCCCCTGCCCCCCGCCTCTCCCCTATCTCCCCCTGCCTCTCCCCCTATCTCCCCCTGCCTCTCCCCCATCTTCCCCCATCTCTCCCCTGCCTCCACCCATCTCTCCCCTGCCTCCCCCATCTCTCCCCTGCCTCCCCCTATCTCCCCCCTGCCTCCCCCTATCTCCCCCCTGACTCCCCCTATCGGTGCTCATTTCCTGTCTCTCTAATCCCTAGAGAAGAAAGTCCTCAGTGGTGAAACGCATGCAATATTATACTGCTGCAACACATACACACACACACACACACACACACACACACACACACACACACACACACACACACACACACACACACACACACACACACACACACACACACACACACCCCAACATCAATCTCATTATATACATTAGCTATTCATTATCTTTTACGATCATTAAAACAACAATACATTATTTATTAGCCCCATTAATGAATCTATACATTATTCATTACAGCAGCACTGTACTGCTAGTTCACCATCAGGGACTAATTGTCAGGGAGATGTATACTGAAAGAGGTTTTAAGCGAATGCAAAGTACTTAAACGTTTTTAATGTAAACGGCTAAATGGATCAGAGGAAATCAATCCAAATGCATAAACATTTTGATTCACTCCATTGATGTTGATATTGACTACTTTTAACAGTTGTTTTTCCAAAAAACAGGGGTGTTCCATAACCTCTTCTATATTTCCACTCCATCCCCAGATTCTGCTTGCCCTCCCTCAGGTTGTACAGGTGAACAGGCCCCCGGTGAACCACTAGCATTATAGCACACCGGAAACTCTAGAATCTCTTTTACTTGATAGCTTTCACTTCCTCCGGTTGTTCAGGTAGTTCGACCCCAACCACTTTGCAGCACAAAACTACAGCATGCCTTTACCTGATCTGTTTCCCCTCCCTGAGATCGTAGAGAGAGAAGAAGATGTCTGTGTCTTCTCCCATGGTGTTGTAGGTGAAGCTCTTCAGGCTGACGAACAGGTGGTGAGGGACGGGGATACGACAGGGCTCTACACCGTGGCCCCGACGTACACTGTCAGCCTGTGTGGACGAGACAGCACACAAAGACGTGTACACAGGGCTAGAATACACTGTCTAAAAAAATCTAGATGTTTCAACTAAATAACTGGCTCCACAGCCTTTTTTCTTGTTTACTTAATTCACTTGTCGGTAAAAGTGTTACCTGAATTTAAAATTTTTAGTTGGCTCAAACTTAGCTCCAACATGAGAAAACGTAGGCAAAAATGTAGTCAACTTAAAATGATGTGTTTACTCAATTTGTCTCAACTACAAATTATTATTTTGGCATTTTTTTACAAACAAAAAAGGCTGTGGAATTAGTTCCACACACACACAGTACTTTTAACATGGTCTTTCAACTTACACATTTTACATACATGTTGTGCATGTTCATTTATACAGTAATTAGTATTCATCATGTCCTCACCTGGGATTTAAACTCACAACCTCTTGGTTCACAGCATTCCAATCTTCCTGCTACACCATCACGTCTGTGTCAATAACTGATTTCACCTGTATTGTTACACTTTGCACTTCAGTGTAAATCTCAGCTCTGCTAAATGTACACTCAAGAAAAACTATTTTATTTTCAGGAGTACCATTAAAACAGAGTAAAATGCCCCACCAACATTAGACAACTATACAGAAAAAACAAAAAATGCTTAAATAAGCAAATCAATCAATGATGAGAGAATATTGATATTAAACAATAATCAACAGAGATATGGTGGCGTAGCAGGAAGATTGGAACGTCATTAAACCAATCGGTTGTGAGTTCAAATCCCAGGTGAGGACATGTTGAATACTAATTACTGTATAAATGAACATGTTAAAAGCGCTGTGTAACTCGTTTTGTGTGTTTCTTCATACTGGGTGACTTCAACCTGACAGGTATTCTGTCACCCTGTGGGGACGAGCCAGGACAGGGATACAGTCACCCTGTGGGGACGAGACAGGACAGGGACATTGTCACCCTGTGGGGACGAGACAGGACAGGGAATAGTAAACCTGTGGGGACGAGACAGGACAGGGATACAGTCACCCTGTGGGGATGAGACAGGACAGGGAACAGTAAACTTGTGAGAACGAGACAGGACAGGGACATTCCACCCTGTGGGGACAAGACAGGACAGGGAACAGTAAACCTGTGGGGACGAGACCGGACAGGGAACAGGAAACCTGTGGGGACGAGACCGGACAGGGATACTGTCACCCTGTGGGGACGAGACAGGACAGGGACATTGTCACCCTGTGGGGACGAGACAGGACAGGGAATAGTAAACCTGTGGGGACGAGACAGGACAGGGAATAGTAAATCTGTGGGGAGAGACAGGACAGGGAACAGGAAACCTGTGGGGACGAGACAGGACAGGGACATTGTCACCCTGTGGGGACGAGACAGGACAGGGAACAAGAAACCTGTGGGGACGAGACAGGACAGGGACATTGTCACCCTGTGGGGACGAGACAGGACGGGGAACAGGAAACCTGTGGGCACGGGACAGGACAGGAAACCTCAGGGCATGTTATATTATATGTGCATTATTGTACATAGATAATTAGATAACATGATGTATGCATTGTGATGGTCATTTTCATGCAGTAGTGACAATGTGTGCATGATAGCAACTGCAGAGAGTATGTTGTACCTGGGTTGTGCTTTGCTGGACACTGTGTCTGCTGGACAGATGCTGCAAAGACATGAAAGAAAAGAAGAGAGAGAGATAGAGATAGAAAAGAGGAGAGAGTGAGAGAGGAAAGAGAGAGAAATGAGAGAGAGATAGAAAGAGAGATAGAGAGAGAAAGAAGATGAAAGAGAGGAGAGAGAGAGAAAGAGAGAAAGAAAGAGAGGAGAGAGAGATCCTCAGTTAGTCATCCTCTTTTGATTGTGAATCAGATAGCAAAACCTTGGCAATATGTACATGTTTCATTTGCTTAGAGTGCAGCAGCGCTAAGCCGTGGTTGGTTGTCAGGGCATTGTGAGTATGAGGCGGTACGATAGGCCGGGGACGCCCCAGGCAGAGCAGAGCACAGCATGTTGGGAGGATAAGACAGGGCAAGAGGGAGCGAGACAGGCTGTCAGAATAAGACAGTGACTGTGAGACGCTGAATCACCACTCAGAACAGTGCACAGGAACAGAATAAACCCAATGTCATCCCATAATTCATAGTACCTTGAGTAGAAACACAAGGCGAAGGTAATTCAGTGATAGATATATCTACTTCATAGATCCAAGCTGAGATAAAGAGAGAGTAAGAGAGGTCAATGTGTTTTGGTGTTTTGTCTTGTTTATCTTGCCGTCTCTCTCTGAGTGTAGAGAAGAGATACAGGGTGAAAGGCATCATCCAAACAAGGCAACTCCACCCTCTCTCCCCCCTCTCCCCCCCTCTCTTCCCCCTCTCTTCCCCCTCTCCACCCCCTCTCTTCACTCTCTCCACCCCTCTCTTCCCCCTCTCCACCCTCTCTTTGCCTTCTCCACCCTCTCCTCCCCCTCTCTTCCCCCTCTCCACCCTCTCTTCCCCTCTCCACCCTCTCTTTCCTCTCTCCATGCCTTCTCCACCCTCTCTTCCCCCTCTCCACCCTCTCTTCCCCCTCTCCACCCTCTCTTTCCTCTCTCCACGCCTTCTCCACCCTCTCTTCCCCCTCTCTTCCCCCTCTCCACCCTCTCTTCCCCCTCTCTACTCTCTCTTTACTCTCTTCCCCCTCTCCACCCTCTCTTCCCCCTCTCTACTCTCTCTTTACTCTCTCCACGCCTTCTCCACCCTCTCTTCCCCCTCTCCACACTCTCTTCCCCTCTCCACCTTCTCTTCCCCCTCTCCACCCTCTCTCCACCCTCTCTTCCCCCTCTCTTCCCCCTCTCCACCCTCTCTTTCCTCTCTCCACGCCTTCTCTACCCTCTCTTCCCCCTCTCTTCCCCCTCTTCACACTCTCTTTCCTCTCTCCACGCCTTCTCCACCCTCTCTTCCCCCTCTCCACCCTCTCATCCCTCTCTCCTCCCTTTAGCTTTTATTCGGGGCGAGATCCAAGGTGAGAAGCATCATACCCAACATCTCCTATCCTCCCTCTACCCTCTCTCTTATCGTCTACCCCTATCCTCCCTCTACCCTCTCCCTTATCGTCTACCCCTATCCTCCCTCTACCCTCTCCCTTATCGTCTACCCCTATCCTCCCTCTACCCTCTCCCATATCGTCGACCCCTATCCTCACTCTACCCTCTCCCTTATCGTCTACCCCTATCCTCTCTCTACCCTCTCCCTTATCGTTTACCCCTATCCTCTCTCTACCCTCTCCCTTATCATCTACCCCTATCCTCCCTCTACCCTCTCCCTTATCGTCTACCCCTATCATCCCTCTACCCCACCCCTCTCTCCTCCCTCCACCCCTCCCCTCTTTCCTGCCTCTCCTCCCTCCACCCCTCCCCTCTTTCCTCCCTCTCCTCCCTCTACCCACTCCCTTATCGTCTACCCCTCTCCTCCCTCCACCCCTCCCCTCTTTCCTGCCTCTCCTCCCTCCACCCCTCCCCTCTTTCCTCCCTCTCCTCCCTCTACCCACTCCCTTATCGTCTACCCCTATCCTCCCTCTACCCCTCCCCTCTCTCCTCCCTCCACCCCTCCCCTCTTTCCTGCCTCTCCTCCCTCTACCCCTCCCCTTCCCTCTCTCCCTCCCTCCCCTCTCTCCCTCCGCTCTACCTCTCCCCTCTACCCTCTCCCGCACCCTCTCCCCCTCCCCTCACTCCTACCATCTTCCCCTCTCCCCCACCCTCTACCTCTCCCCTACCCTCCACCCTACCCTCTACCTCCACCCTCCCCGAGGTGAGAGCTACTGTAATCTCTCCACACCTACAACCCAAGTACCCATTATCGCCTGCCATCATTCCTCAGAGACCCTCCGTCCTCCTCTCTTCTCGTGCCCCCCCCCTGCCATGTGTCATATCTGCCAGCACTACCCACTTCCATCTACTTCTATCCTGTCTTAGATGTGAGTGTCCATTAACACTAGGCATCCCCCAGTTACCCTGCCTCCTGCCATGGTGCCAAGGTCTCGCTCTCCCCATCCCCACCACTTTGCTGTACCTCTGACATCAGATGTAGGATCTTAATTTGAACCAGATTGCTACAGCAGGAAAATAATCCTGCAGCAAGAGTAAATGTGAATTATTACGTGGATTATAATTAATGAACATTTCTGTAGGAGTTGATGCATTTTTCATAAGGGAAAATCAAGTCTGACATTTCCAAGTGGAAATTACAAACTTCAGAAACCTTTTTAACCCTCAAATACACTACATGTTTGACATGTCCTGCATAGAAGGACAGTTCTCTTCCAACAGGGTGATCAAATTAAGATCCTACATCTGTAGATGTCTTTCTCCTTCTACCATTCAGTCCTCCGGCCAAGCCGGTCACTTTGCCAGGGCTGTAGCACAATGCCTTTACCTCAGCAATACCCCCAGAGCTAGGGGCAAGGCCAGGGCAGACACCCTCATCAGACTCAGTACCACCCCAGAGCTGGGAGCAAGGCCAGGGCAGACACTCTCATCAGACTCAGCACCACCCCAGAGCTGGGAGCAAGGCCAGGGCAGACACTCTCATCAGATACAATCATCATATTGCCAATGTCTCCCTCCCATTCACTATTCTGTTTTTGTGCTCCAGATATTCAACTAACTAAACGATTGACCTGTTGCAACAAATACATAATTGGCTCATCATTGTTTTGTTGCTGCGATGACAGTTGTCATTAATCAAAAATAGCTCAAACAACACAATTATGTCTACTGTACCTGTTATATACTGAACAAAAATATAAATGCAACATGCAACAATTTCACAATTTTACTGAGTTACAGTTCATATAAGGAAATCAGTCAATTGAAATAAATGCATTAGGCCCTAATCTATGGATTTCACATGACTGGGCATAGGCCCACCCACCTGGGAGCCAGGCCCACACATCGGGGAGCCAACCCAGCCAATCAGAATGATTTTGTCCGCACATTTTAGAGTGGCCTTTTATTGTCCCCAGCACAAGGTGCACCTGTATAATGATCATGCTGTTTAATCAGCTTCTTAATATGCCACACCTGTCAGGTGGATGGATTATTTTAGCAAAGGAGAAATGTTCACTAACAGAGATGTGAACAAATTTGTGCACAACATTTGAGATCCGTAAGTTTTTTAGTGTATATGGAAAAATGTCTGGGAACTTTTATTTCAGCTCATGAAACATGGGACCAACACTTTACATGCTGTATTTATATTTTTGTTCAGTGTAGTTTAGCTGCTGTTATGGCTACACTGAATATGATTAATGTGTAAATCATCACTTTTTAAGACAAAATATCTAGTTGCACTTCCAGCTCCAGCTACTGCAGAGGTTTCTGCTTCTTCCATACACGTACCATACATAAGGGTGTGTTTTATTGGACAATGTACCATACACCAGCAACAGTCACTAAGCAACAGCAGGACATCGTCATGACTCTAGTGCGTGCCGCACACAGTCGGCCCAGTGGTACCTACCATTTACATTTAGGTTATTGAGCAGATGCTTATAGTCAGTTCATTCAACTTTTGTAGGAAAACAAAACAGTGGTAAGTGGTAACGTTATACCTACCAGTTTGTATAAGTCTCTACAGTGGTCAGTGGTACCTACCAGTTTGTATAAGTCTCTACAGTGGTCAGTGGTACCTACCATGTTGTATAAGTCTCTACAGTGGTCAGTGGTACCTACCATTCTGTATAAGTCTCTACAGTGGTCAGTGGTACCTACCATGTTGTATAAGTCTCTACAGTGGTCAGTGGTACCTACCATTTTGTATAAGTCTCTACAGTGGTCAGTGGTACCTACCATTTTGTATAAGTCTCTACAGTGGTCAGTGGTACCTACCATGTTGTATAAGTCTCTACAGTGGTCAGTGGTACCTACCATTTTGTATAAGTCTCTACAGTGGTCAGTGGTACCTACCAGTTTGTATAAGTCTCTACAGTGGTCAGTGGTACCTAACATTCTGTATAAGTCTCTACAGTGGTCAGTGGTACCTACCAGTTTGTATAAGTCTCTACAGTGGTCAGTGGTACCTACCATTTTGTATAAGTCTCTACAGTGGTCAGTGGTACCTACCATTTTGTATAAGTCTCTACAGTGGTCAGTGGTACCTACCAGTTTGTATAAGTCTCTACAGTGGTCAGTGGTACCTACCATTTTGTATAAGTCTCTACAGTGGTCAGTGGTACCTACCATTTTGTATAAGTCTGAGACGCTGATCTGGTCTGCATCCACCATTTCAAACTCCTTCCTGGGTACGAGGTCCAGGCCCAGGTGTCTGTTGAGGAGAGGAGAGGGAGGGAGGGAGGGAGCAAGAGAGACACGGGGGGAGAGAGAGGAGAGGAGAGGAGAGACACGGGGGAGAGAGAGGAGAGGAGAGGAGAGGAGAGGAGAGGAGAGGAGAGGAGAGGAGAGGAGAGGAGAGGAGAGGAGAGGAGAGGAGAGGAGAGGAGAGGAGAGGAGAGGAGAGGAGAGGAGAGGAGAGGAGAGGAGAGGAGAGGAGAGGAGAGGAGAGGAGAGACACGGGGGAGAGAGAGGAGAGGAGAGGGAGGGAGCAAGAGAGACGCGGGGAGAGAGAGGGGGGAAGGGAGGGAGGGAGCAAGAGAGACGTGGGGGGAGAGAGGAAGGGAAGGGAGGGAGCAAGAGAGACGCGGGGGAGAGAGAGGGGGAAGGGAGGGAGGGAGGGAGCAAGAGAGACGTGGGGGGAGAGAGGGAGGGAAGGGAGGGAGCAAGAGAGACGCGGGGGAGAGAGAGGGAGGGAAGGGAGGGATCAAGAGAGACACGGGTGGAGAGAGAGGAGATGATAGGAGAGAGAGGGAGCAAGAGAGACATGGGGGGAGAGAGAGGAGAGGAGAGGGAGGGAGCAAGAGAGACACGCGGGGGGGAGGGAGGGAAGGGAGGGAGGGAGGGATGGATGCTCATATTAGAGAGACATATTTCCCTCAGATTACACAGATCCACAAAGATTTAGAAGACAAACTCCCATATCTACTGGGTGAAATATCACAGTGTGCCATCACAGCAGCAAGATTTGTGACCTGTTGCCACAAAAAAAGGGCAACCAGTGAAGAACAAACACCATTGTAAATACAACCCATATTTATGTTGATTTATTTTCACTTTTGCAGTTTAACTATTTCCACATCGTTACAACACTGTATATAGACATAACATGACATTTGAAATCTTTATTATTCTTTTGGAACTTTTGTGAGTGTAATGTTTAATGTAAATTTTTTCATTGTTTATTTCTCTTTTGTTTATTACCTATTTCACTTGCTTTGGCAACGTTAACATGTTTCCCATGTCAATAAAGCCCTTTTGGATAGAATTGGATGGAGAGATGAGGAGAGTTCTAAGTGCCAGTGGGTTTATTCATTCTATACCATACACCTTTCTCAGTGAGCAGCAGGGAATTATCCTCCTGCAGTCTTATATAACCTGTGTGTGTGTGTGTGTGTGTGTGTGTGTGTGTGGTGTGTGTGTGTGTGTGTGTGTGTGTGTGTGTGTGTGTGTGTGTGTGTGTGTGTGTGTGTGTGTGTGTGTGTGCGTGAGCGTGTGCGTGAGTGTGTGTGTGTGTGTGTGTGTCTGAGAAGCCAGATAAACGGAGGCTAGGGGATTTTGACTGAATCACTTCAACAGCATGATGATAATGAGATTCATTAGAGGAGTGTCTATGGACATTTACCCAGACTGGTAATGAGGGCCAGGCTGGCTGTTGACAATATCGTGTTGCAGAGGTGTGTGTGTGTGTGTGTGTGTGTGTGTGTGTGTGTGTGTGTGTGTGTGTGTGTGTGTGTGTGTGTGTGTGTGTGTGTGTGTGTGTGTGTGTGTGTGTGTGTGTGTGTCTGTCTGCCTGACCGTGTGCGTACTCCTGAGTCTGTGTTGGGAGTGCCTGCATATGTGGGTTTGTGTGTATGTGTTAGGTGCGATCAGTAGGATGCTGTCAGAGGAGAGTGGGACAGAACAGAAAGTGATCTAGTCTACACAGAGCAGAGACGTGACTGGCTGGCTGGATGACTGGCCGGCTGACTACTCGGATGACTGGCCGGCTGACTGACTGGATGACTGACTGACTGACTGGTTGGCTGGCTGACTGAATGGATGACTGGCTGACTGGATGACTGACTGACTGGCTGGCTGGCTGACTGGCCGGCTGACTACTCGGATGACTGGCCGGCCGGCTGACTGACTGAATGGATGACTGGCTGACTGACTGACTGACTGGCTGGCTGACTGAATGGATGACTGGCTGACTGGCTGACTGGATGACTGACTGACTGACTGACTGACTGACTGGCTGGCTGACTGGATGAATGGCTGGCTGACTGACTGGCTGGCTGAATGGATGACTGGCAGGCTGGCTGACTGACTGACTGGATGACTGGCTGACTGACTGACTGACTGACAGGCTGACTGACTGACTGACTGACTACCTGGATGACTGACTGACTGACTGACTGACTGACTGACTGGCTGACTACCTGGATGACTGACTACCTGGATGACTGACTACCTGGATGACTGACTGACTGACTGGCTGGCTGACTCATAGGATGACTGGCTGGCTGACTACCTGGATGACTGACTGGCTGGCTGACTGATTCACTGGCTGAGTGACTCACTGGCTGGCTGGCTCACTGGCTGGCTGACTACCTGGATGACTGACTGGCTGATTGGATGACTGACTGACTACCTGGATGACTGACTAGATGACTGACTGACTGGCTGACTGACTGGCTGGCTGACTCACTGGCAGGCTGACTACCTGGATGACTGACTGACTGGATGACTGACTGGCTGACTACCTGGCTGACACTGGCTGGCTGACTGGCTGGCTGACTGGCTGCCTGACTACCTGGATGACTGACTGGCTGGCTGATTACCTGGATGACTGACTAGCTGGCTGGCTGACTACCTGGCTGACTCACTGGCTGGCTGACTACCTGGATGAGTCATTGGCTGGCTGGCTGGCAGCTGAACATAATATGGGGCCGTCTCAGACTCCACTAATGCCATGGTTGTTTATACTCAGACACCCAGACACTACTAATATAACAAGGTGAGCTGTTGTCTCAGGTCTAAGTGTTGAGGGCAAGATAAGACAAGGTTAAGGGGGGAGTGGTTTGATGGCTCAGTTGTTTGAAGCTACAAGGAGGGAGTGGTTTGATGGCTCAGTTGTTTGAAGCTACAAGGAGGGAGTGGTTTGATGGCTCAGTTGTTTGAAGCTACAAGGAGGGAGTGGTTTGATGGCTCAGTTGGTTGAAGCTACAAGGAGGGAGTGGTTTGATGGCTCAGTTGTTTGAAGCTACAAGGAGGGAGTGGTTTGATGGCTCAGTTGTTTGAAGCTACAAGGAGGGAGTGGTTTGATGGCTCAGTTGTTTGAAGCTACAAGGAGGGAGTGGTTTGATGGCTCAGTTGGTTGAAGCTACAAGGAGGGAGTGGTTTGATGGCTCAGTTGTTTGAAGCTACAAGGAGGGAGTGGTTTGATGGCTCAGTTGGTTGAAGCTACAAGGAGGGAGTGGTTTGATGGCTCAGTTGGTTGAAGCTGCAAGGAGGGAGTGGTTTGATGGCTCAGTTGGTTGAAGCTACAAGGAGGGAGTGGTTTGATGGCTCAGTTGTTTGAAGCTACAAGGAGGGAGTGGTTTGATGGCTCAGTTGGTTGAAGCTACAAGGAGGGAGTGGTTTGATGGCTCAGTTGTTTGAAGCTACAAGGAGGGAGTGGTTTGATGGCTCAGTTGGTTGAAGCTGCAAGGAGGGAGTGGTTTGATGGCTCAGTTGGTTGAAGCTACAAGGAGGGAGTGGTTTGATGGCTCAGTTGTTTGAAGCTACAAGGAGGGAGTGGTTTGATGGCTCAGTTGTTTGAAGCTACAAGGAGGGAGTGGTTTGATGGCTCAGTTGGTTGATGTAACTGGTCTGCTGGTGCTGCTCCCAGCCTTGTGTTTGTGTATTTGTTTGGATGGAAAATAAAGTATCTATTTTATTCTAAGGTGAGGCTGAATGGTAAGGTAACTTACTCGTTGCCCCAGTCCAGGCGGATGGTGATGTGTCTCTTGACGTCTTTGATCTGGTCCTGGGTCAGGTGACCAGACAACATCTGTCTCCGAAGGTCAAACAGCTCATTCATCACGTGACGCAGCTTGTAGAACAAGTCCACCTTGTGTTTCTGTAGGAGAGAGGAGAGAGAGAGAGGAGAGAGGGAGGGAGAGAGGGAGGAGAGAGAGAGAGAGGTAGGAGAGAGAGAGAGAGGGAGGAGAGAGAGAGAGAGGGAGGAGAGAGAGGGGGAGGAGAGAGAGAGGAAGGGAGAGAGAGAGAGGAGAGAGAGAGAGAGAGAGAGAGAGAGAGAGAGAGAGAGAGAGAGAGAGAGAGAGAGAGGAGAGAGAGAGAGGGAGGAGAGAGAGAGAGAGAGGAGAGAGAGGTAGGAGAGAGAGAGAGAGAGGAGAGGTTTAGTAAGAGTATGACATTGTCAAGTTGAAATACAGAGAAGGGAAGAGGAGAGGAGAGATATCATATTTAATATCCCGCCTATAATGCCAATGGTGTCTACATCATAGGTTCATAGTTTATAAGCAAAGTAAGATCACTTAGCTCCACAGTACACTACAGAAGATCTAGCCAGTAACATCACATTCTGACATAGACTGTGAATCTCTTTACAAAACCAATGCAGGGATGTTTCACTTAACGGCAGACACTTCTATTTCTACTCATCCTACACTCGCTATCTGATCTGCCAGGAATAAAATGTCCATCTTCACAGACCAATTTCATGTTCACTGAAAACATCTGAGTAAGTCAGAGCATGTCAGCACACCATTTAAATTGGACCAAATCATCATTCCGTTCCTGTCGGACATGACTTACCAATCAGATCATAACACAGCCTTGATCCAAACTGAAGCCCTCCTGAGGCAACCTAGTCCCTGGAAAGGGTTGCCAAAAGCATTGGAATGAAACAAATTCTCCACAATTGTCTATTTCTCCACTCAGCCCATTCAAAACAGCCCTCCACTCAGGGACCACAATAATTACCTTTTTTACTTTACAAATGTAGAAAGCATCCATTATACTGAGATAATGTAGTGTCTGGCTTAAAGAGGTATAGATTACAGGTGATTCATTACATACAGATGCTGTATCTTCATAATTTTGTTGTTGCAGGAAATGCAAACTTTCATTTCATCAGACTGGCCTCTGCCTGGGGTCTCCAAGTCACTAAGTCTGCCCCCTGGGGCCTCTAACAGGCAATAACCTATCACAACTTTAATGAGCTACTCAAAGACAATATCACATATGTACTGGTAGAAGAAGACCCTACTCAAAGACAATATCACATATGTACTGGTAGAAGAAGACCCTACTCAAAGACAATATCACATATGTACTGGTAGAAGAAGGTCCTACTCAAAGACAATATCACATATGTACTGGTAGAAGAGTCAGTCAACAGTCCTGGAGCAGCACTGTTAAAGCCCTCTGATCCACTGGGAGCTGAGAGGAAGGAGTAAGTCACTGGTAGAAGATCAAGAGGGCTGGAATGCATAGTATGGTACAGTGGTATGGCAGGAATGCATAGTACGGTACAGTGGTATGGTAGGAATGCATAGTACGGTACAGTGGTATGGCAGGAATGCATAGTATGATACAGTTGTATGGCAGGAATGCATAGTACGGTACAGTGGTATGGTAGGAATGCATAGTACGGTACAGTAGTATGGCAGGAATGCATAGTATGGTACAGTGGTATGGCAGGAATGCATAGTACGGTACAGTGGTATGGTAGGAATGCATAGTATGGTACAGTAGTATGGTAGGAATGCATAGTATGATACAGTGGTATGGCAGGAATGCATAGTACGGTACAGTGGTATGGCAGGAATGCATAGTACGGTACAGTGGTATGGTAGGAATGCATAGTATGATACAGTGGTATGGCAGGAATGCATAGTACGGTACAGTGGTATGGCAGGAATGCATAGTATGATACAGTTGTATGGCAGGAATGCATAGTACGGTACTGTGGTATGGTAGGAATGCATAGTACGGTACAGTAGTATGGCAGGAATGCATAGTACGGTACAGTAGTATGGCAGGAATGCATAGTACGGTACAGTGGTATGGCAGGAATGCATAGTACGGTACAGTGGTATGGTAGGAATGCATAGTACGGTACAGTGGTATGGCAGGAATGCATAGTACGGTACAGTGGTATGGTAGGAATGCATAGTATGATACAGTGGTATGGCAGGAATGCATAGTACAGTACAGTAGTATGGCAGGAATGCATAGTATGATACAGTTGTATGGCAGGAATACATAGTATGGTATAGAGGTTTGGTAGGAATGCATTGTATGGTACAGTGGTATGGCAGGAATGCATAGTACGGTACAGTGGTATGGCAGGAATGCATAGTACGGTACAGTGGTATGGCAGGAATGCATAGTACGGCACAGTGGTATTGCAGGAATACATGGTACGGTAGAATGGTATGGTAGGAATGGTGTTAGGGATAGAGATAAAATAAGACATAGCTAGAGATGAAAAAGAAGCCATGGAGAGAGAGAGAGACGGTGAGTTAGAGATTGAGAGAGATCGAGGACCACACACGATACTATATAAAGCTTTCCCTAAATGGTCCCAGTGTGAGGTTAATAGGGTTGCAAAGGGTCAGAAACTTTCCAGTAAATTTCCTGAATTTTAGGGCCGGAATGCATAGTATGAAGTTAAGCCCTGGAATTTTGGGGAATTTTGCATAAATTCAACAAAAAAGTTAGCTTATAACAAGTGAACCTTTTTTTGTGGGATACACATAAGGCAATTCTAGGTCTTGTAGCATATTTTGGTTAACCTGTTAGGGCTAGGGGGCAGTATTTGCACGGCTGGATAAAAAAAATGTACCCGATTTAATCTGGTTACTAATCCTACCCAGTAACTAGAATATGCATATACTTATTATATATGGATAGAAAACACTCTAAAGTTTCTAAAACTGTTTGAATGGTGTCTGTGAGTATAACAGAACTCATTTGGCAGGCAAAACCCTGAGACATTTTCTGACAGGAAGTGGATACCTGATGTATTGTATTACCTTTAAACCTATCCCATTGAAAAACACAGGGGCTGAGGAATATTTTGGCACTTCCTATTGCTTCCACTAGATGTCACCAGCCTTTACAAAGTGTTTTGAGTCTTCTGGAGGGAGATCTGACCGAACAAGAGCCATGGAACGATGATGGCCCATTAGACACCTGGCGCGCGAGTTCATGTTGGGTACCCTCGTTCCAATACGTTATAAAAGAGTATGCATTCGTCCACCTTGAATATTATTCATGTTCTGGTTAAAAAAGGCCCTAATGATTTATGCTATACAACGTTTGACATGTTTGAACGAACGTAAATATATTTTTTCCCCTCGTTCATGACGAGAAGTCCGGCTGGCTTAGATCATGTGCTAACAAGACGGAGATTTTTGGACATAAATGATGAGCTTTTTTGAACAAAACTACATTCGTTATGGACCTGTGATACCTGGAAGTGACATCTGATGAAGAGAATCAAAGGTAATGGATTATTTACATAGTATTTTCGATTTTAGATCTCCCCAACATGATGTCTAGTCTGTATCGCAACGCGTATTTTTCTGGGCGCAGTGCTCAGATTATTGCAAAGTGTGATTTCCCAGTAAGGTTATTTTTAAATCTGGCAAGTTGATTGCGTTCAAGAGATGTAAATCTATAATTCTTTAAATGACAATATAATATTTTACCAATGTTTTCTAATTTTAATTATTTAATTTGTGGTGTTGACTTGACTGCCGGTTATTGGAGGGAAACGATTTCCTCAACATCAATGCCATAGTAAAACGCTGTTTTTGGATATAAATATGAACTTGATAGAACTAAAAATGCATGCATTGTCTAACATAATGTCCTAGGAGTGTCATCTGATGGAGATTGTAAAAGGTTAGTGCATCATTTTAGCTGGTTTTATGGTTTTGGTGACCCTGTCTTTGAATTGACAAAACATTACACACAACTGTTGTAAATGTACTGTCCTAACATACTCTAAATTTATGCTTTCGCCGTAAAACCTTTTTGAAATCGTAAAACGTGGTTAGATTAAGGAGATGTTTATCTTTCAAAGGGTGTAAAATAGTTGTATGTTTGAAAAATTTGAATTTTGACATTTATTTGGATTCAAATTTGCCGCTCTTGAAATGCACCTGCTGTTGATGGAGTGCACCACGGGGGGGGACGCTAGCGTCCCACCTAGCCCATAGAGGTTAAACTATCCCCAATTCAATGGAAATGCAACCCTCTGTATGCGCAGTGCATTCTTCCATCACATGTACAGTTGATTCTCAAGATCTTGCACACTAATGAGATGCGATTGATCCCACAATACTACACTGTCTGAGACAAGGACTACATGCTTTCTGGTAAGTTTTGATTGCAATACTGGGTGGGGTGAATATATTTTATATGGCATACATGACTTTTTGTTAACTAGTAAATAGTAGCCTACAGCAAAGTGTGTTTAAATCATTCCTAACTTGTTAACAATTTATGCTAGTTAGTTTTTGCTACCATGTGGGTTTTAGCTTGCTTGAGCCTGCTAGCTGAGGAGTGTTAATTCACCTGCTTCCATACTTACATTTATCTTACAAAGGAGTTGTTTAGTCGAACTGCTTAACTATTTATCTGTACATGGAATTGTATTTGTTTGTTTTTTTACAGGAAAATTCCACGGGCACTATCTGATGTGTAGAGACATTTCACTGCAGCTAATATAGAAGGAAAAGCTGTGTACATTTGCAAATACTGTGCCAAATCATATGTGAATAATGCAACAAAGATGCAGAATCATCTGGCCAAGTGCATAAAGTTCCCTCAGCGCTCACAACAAGCAACCTCCGACAAAAGTCCCTCTACTTCTATTCGAGGTGAAAATTATGAATCAGACACCTTATTGACAGCAACAGCTCATGGTCCTCCTGGAATCAGACGTTTTTTTGACTCAATGGAGGAACATAGTCAGAGAAATGCTGATGAATGTCTTGCTCGAGCTGTGTATGCAACTGGTTCACCTCTGATGCTCACAGGCAACGTGTATTGGAAGAGATTTCTGAATGTTCTTCGCCCAGCATACACCCCTCCAACCAGTCATGCTTTATCTACTCATTTGCTGGATGCAGAGTTCAACAGAGTTCAAGTGAAGGTCAAGAAAATCATAGAGAAAGCAGAATGTATTGCAATCATCTCTGATGGGTGGTCGAATGTTCGTGGGCAAGGAATAATTAACTACATCATCTCCACCCCTCAACCAGTATTCTACAAGAGCACAGACACAAGGGACAACAGACACACTGGTCTCTACATTGCAGATGAGCTGAAGGCAGTCATCAATTACCTTGGACCACAGAAGGTATTGGCACTGGTGACAGACAATGCTGCAAACATGAAGGCTACTTGGTCTAAAGTGGAGGAGTCCTACCCTCACATCAAACCCATTGGCTGTGCTGCTCATGCATCGAATCTGATCCTCAAGGACATCATGGCACTGAAAACAATGGATACAGTCTACAAGAGAGCCAAGGAAATGGTTAGGTATGTGAAGGGTCATCAAGTTATAGCAACAATCTACCTCACCAAGCAAAGTGAGAAGAATAAGAGCACCTCATTGAAGCTACCCAGCAACACCCGTTGGGGTGGTGTTGTCGTCATGTTTGACAGTCTCCTGGAGGGGAAGGAGTATCTCCAAGAAATGGCCATATCACAGTCTGCCGATATGGACAGCCCCATCAAGAGGATCCTCCTGGATGATGTATTTTGGGAGAGAGTGGTAAGCAACCTGAAACTCCTGAAACCTATAGCAGTAGCCATTGCACAGATTGAGGGAGACAATGCCATCCTGTCTGATGTTCAGACTCTGCTTGCAGATGTAAGAGGAGAAATCCATACTGCCCTGCCCACTTCACTGTTGCTCCAAGCAGAGGAAACTGCAGTTCTGAAATACATCAAAAAGCGTGAAGACTTCTGCCTGAAGCCCATACACACCACAGCGTACATGTTGGACACCAAGTATGCTGGCAAGAGCATCCTGTCTGGTGCAGAGATCAACAAGACCTATGGTGTCATCTCTACCGTGTCTCGCCACCTTGGCCTGGATGAGGGCAAGGATCTTGGCAGTCTGGCGAAGTACACTTCCAAGCAAGGGCTTTGGGATGGAAATGCAATATGGCAGTCAACATTTCTCATCAGCCACCTGGTGGAAGGGACTTTGTGGATCTGAGGCTCTTTCCACTGTTGCCTCCATCATCCTCCAAATCCCACCAATCCCACCAACATCAGCCGCCTCAGAGCTCAGAGGTCCTTGTTTGGGAAAAACACACACCAAAGCACGCAACAGGCTGACCAATACAAGGGTTGAAAAATTGGTGGCCATCCGGGAAAATGTTTGGCTTTTTGAGCCTGACAACGAGCCATTCTCAACAAGGTTGGAAAATGAGGCCTCAGCCTGATGTTCAAGTGGTGGACATTGAGGAGGTCAAGGGAGAAGTCATGGAAGCCTGAGAGGAAGACAAGACTATCATTTTACAGATGTATGTTGAAAACGTTTTTGGGAGATGCGATGGATCATTGGGCATCATTCAATATTCCCTTTCTTTAGTTGTTCAGTGAAATCATCCCATGTGAAGAGTCAACTCATTTAATTTAAGTTAAAATTGTAACTAAATAGTTTTTTTTTTATTTCTATTGGCAGAAGTTAATCATTTGCAATTATGTCCACTTATGATAAGGTAAAAGGTTTATGTTTCTGTCTCCATATGATATGGTAAATATATCCAATGCAAAAAACATCTACATTTAAATGGTATTAATATTAATTTGCAAATATTTCTGTTAATTCCCATATATTTCCTTAAATTCCCACGAAAAGTTTACACCCTTGAATATTCCCCAAAATGTGCAACCCTAGACGTTAATATAATATATAAAGTGTTCCCTAAATGATCACAGTGTGATGTTAATATATTATATTCAGTAGACTGCATGGCTAATGTAACTAAATATATCTGGCTGATCCAACTATAGAAATGTCAGACAAGTCATATTTCCATCAATGTAACCTCATTATAAACAGTGAGAGCGAGAACGAGAGAGAGAGAGAGAGAGAAGGCAAGAAGGGCATTCTATGCCATCAAAAGGAACATAAAATTCGACATACCAATTAGGATCTGGCTAAAAATACTTGAATCAGTTATAGAACCCATTGCCCTTTATGTTTGTGAGGTCTGAGGTCCACTCACCAACCAAGAGTTCACAAAATGGGACAAACACCAAATTGAGACTGCATGCAAAATTCTGCAAAAATATCCTCTGTGTATAATGTAAAACACCAAATAATGCTTGCAGAGCAGAATTAAGCCGATACCCGCTAATTATCAAAATCCAGAAAAGAGCGTTTCATTCTACAACCACCTAAAAGGAAGCGATTCCCAAACCTTCCACAACGAAGCCATCACCTACAGGGAGATGAACCTGGAGAAGAGTCCCCTAAGCAAGCAGGTCCTGGGGCTCTGTTCACAAACACAAACAGACCCCACAGAGCTCCAGGACAGCAACACAATTAGACCCAACCAAATCATGAGAAAACAAAAAGATAATTACTTGACACATTGGAAAGAATTAACAAAAAAACAGAGCAAACTAGAATGCTATTTGGCCCTAAACAGAGAGTACACAGTGGCAGAATACCTGACCACTGTGACTAACCCAAACTTAATGAAAGCTTTGACTATGTACAGACTCAGTAAACATAGCCTTGCTATTGAGAAAGGTTGCCGTCGGCAGACCTGGCTTTCAAGAGAAGACAGACTATGTGCACAGCACACTGTCCACAAAATGAGGTGGAAACTGAGCTGCACTTCCCAACCTCCTGCCTAATGTATGACCATATTAGAGACACATATTTCCCTCAGATTACACAGATCCACAAAGAATTAGAAAACAAACCCAATTTTGATAAACTCCCATATCTACTGGGTGAAATACCACAGTGTGCAATCACAGCAGCAAGATTTGTGACCTGTTGCCACAAGAAAAGGTCAACCAGTGAAGAACAAACACCATTGTAAATACAACCTATATTTATGCTTATTTATTTTCCGTTTGTACATCATTACAACACTGTATATATACATAATATTACATTTGTAATGTCTTTATTATATTGGAATTTCTGTGAGTGGAATGTTTACTGTTCATTTTTATTGTTTATTTAACTTTTATATATTATATACTTATACATATGTTTCCCATGTCAATAAAGCCCCTTGAATTTCATTGAATTGAATTGAGAGACGGAGGCAGAGGCAGAGAGATAGAGAGAGAGGAGGCAGAGGTAGGGGCAGAGACAGAGAGAGAGGAGGCAGAGGTAGAGGCAGAGAGAGAGAGAGAGAGAGAGAGAGAGAGAGAGAGAGAGAGAGAGGAAGCAGAGGTAGAGGCAGAGAGAGAGAGAGGGGGAGAGAGTGTGAGAGAGGCAGAGCGAGAGAGAGAGAGAGAGAGAGAGAGAGGGAGAGAGAGAGAGAGTGTGAGAGAGGCAGAGGCAGAGAGAGAGAGAGAGAGAGAGAGTGAGGGAGGCAGAAGCAGAGAGAGAGAGAGAGAGAGAGAGAGAGAGAGAGAGAGAGAGAGAGAGAGAGAGAGAGAGAGAGAGAGAGAGAGAGAGAGAGGGAGAGAGAGAGAGAGAGGGAGAGGGAGAGGGAGAGGGAGAGGGAGAGGGAGAGGGAGAGAGTGTGAGAGAGGCAGAGAGAGAGAGAGTGAGAGAGGCAGAGAGAAAGAGAGAGTGTGAGAGAGGCAGAGGCAGAGAGCGAGAGAGAGAGAGAGAGAGAGAGAGAGAGTGTGAGCGAGGCAGAGGCAGAGAGAGAGAGAGAGAGAGTGAGAGAGGCAGAGGCAGAGAGAGAGAGAGAGAGTGAGAGAGTCAGAAGTAGATGGAGAGAGAGAGAGAGTGAGAGAGTCAGAAGTAGAGAGAGAGAGAGAGAGAGAGAGAGAGAGGCAGAGGCAGAGAGAGAGAGAGAGAGAGAGAGAGAGAGAGTGTGAGCGAGGCAGAGGCAGAGAGAGAGAGAGTGAGAGAGGCCGAGGCAGAGAGAGAGAGAGAGAGTGAGAGAGGCAGAAGTAGAGAGAGAGAGAGAGAGTGAGAGAGGCAGAGGCAGAGAGAGAGAGAGGGAGGCAGAGGCAGAGAGAGAGAGTGAGAGAGGCAGAGAGAGAGTGAGAGAGATAGAGAGAGGGAGAGAGAGAGCGAGAGAGAGAGGGAGAGAGTGTGAGAGAGGCAGAGGCAGAGAGAGAGAGAGAGAGAGAGTGAGAGAGGCAGAGGCAGAGAGAGAGAGAGAGAGAGAGAGAGAGAGTGTGAGAGAGGCAGAGAGAGAGAGAGAGAGAGAGAGAGAGAGAGAGTGAGAGGCAGAGGCAGAGAGAAAGAGAGACAGAGAGAGAGAGAGAGTGAGAGAGTGTGAGAGAGGCAGAGGCAGAGGCAGAGGCAGAGAGTGTGAGAGAGATAGAGAGAGGAAGAGAGAGAGTGAGAGAGAGAGGGAGAGAGTGTGAGAGAGGCAGAGGCAGAGAGAGAGAGAGAGAGAGTGAGAGAGGCAGAGGCAGAGAGAGAGAGAGTGAGAGAGGCAGACGCAGAGAGAGAGAGAGAGAGAGAGAGAGAGAGAGAGTGTGAGAGAGGCAGAGAGAGAGAGAGAGAGAGAGAGAGTGAGAGAGGCAGAGGCAGAGAGAAAGAGAGACAGAGAGAGAGAGAGAGAGAGAGAGAGAGTGAGAGAGTGTGAGAGAGGCAGAGGCAGAGGCAGAGGCAGAGGCAGAGAGTGTGAGAGAGGCAGAGGCAGAGGCAGAGAGAGAGAGAGAGAGAGAGAGAGAGAGAGAGAGAGAGAGAGAGATGTCTCATTATAAACTATGCTGTTATGGTACTGCTGAATATTCATGCCTCCTGAGCTAGTGTCACATTAAGCATTGGTAAGACCTGAAATCCAGAGGAGGCAACACATCCCAAGGACCCCAGCTTCTGCAGCCATCGTGAGGAGGAGGATGCTTGTTCCCATCCGCCCGACCCTCAGAATCAACAACTCCAATGCTGGAAGTAAGTGTGAGTGATGTTGTTGCATACGTGTGTGTCTGACTCTCCTACCTTGGCCTGCTGTAACCGGTACCGCTTGCCGTGCGGTAGCAGAGAGAACAGTCTATGACTTGGGTGACTTGTCTTTGACAATGTTTAGGGCCTTCCTCTGACACCGTCTAGTATAGAGGTCCTGGATGTCAGGAAACTTGGCCCCAGTGATGTACTGGGCCGTTTGCACTACCCTCTGTAGCGCCTTACGGTCAGATGCCAAGCAGTTGCTATACCAGGCGGTGATGCAACCGGTCAGGATGCTCTCGATGGTGCAGCTGTTGAACCTTTTGAGGATCTGGGGCCCCATGCCAAATCTTTCACGACTGTCTTGGTGTGTTTGGACCATTATAGTTTGTTGGTGATGTGGACACCAAGGAACTTGAAACTCTCGACCCGCTCCACTACAGCCCTGTCAATGTTAATGGGGGCCTGTTCGGCCCTCCTTTTCCTGTAGTCCACGATCAGCTCCTTTGTCTTGCTCACATTGAGGGAGAGGGTGTTGTCCTGGCACCACATTGCCAGGTCTCTGACCTCCTCCCTATAGGCTGTCTCATCGTTGTTGGTGATCAGACCTACCACTGTTGTGTCGTCAGCAAACTTGATGATAGTGTTGGATTCTTGCTTGCCATGCAGTCGTGGGTGAACAGGGAGTACAGGAGGGTACTAAGCACACACCCCTGAGGGGCCCCAGGGTTAAGGATAAGTGGGGTCCTTAGCTTAATGATGAGTTTTGTGGGCACTATGGTGTTGAACGCTGAGCTGTAGTTAATGAACAGCATTCTCACATAGGTGTTCCTTTTGTCCAGGTCGGAAAGGGCAGTGTGGAGTGTGATTGAGATTGCGTCATCTGTGGATCTGTTGGGGCAGTATGAGAATTGGAGTGGGTCTAGGGTTTCCGGCATGATGGTGTTGATGTGAGCCATGATCAGCCTTTCAAAGCACTTCATGGCTATCGGCGTAAGTGCTACAGGGCAGTAATCATTTAGGCAGGTTACCTTCACTTTCTTGAGCACAGGGACTATGGTGGTCTGTTTGAAACATGTTGGTATTACAGACTCGGTCAGGGAGAGGTTGAAAATGTCAGTGAAGACACTTGCCAGTTGGTCAGCGCATGAATTGAGTACACATCCTGGTAATCCATCTGGCGCAGCGGCATTGGTAATGTTGACCTGTTTAAAGGTCTTGCTCACATCGGCTACGGAGAGAGTGATCACACAGTCGTACGGAACAGCTGGTGCTCTCATGCATGGTTCAGTGAGCATAAAAGGCATTTAGCTCGTCTGGTAGGCTCACCTGGGGGTCAATACACAAAACCAGAGACACTTTGGGGGTCAATACCCAGGTCAAAAGTGATAGATGAAGTAGGGCTTAATTACCATGTTGCTGAGAGAGAGAGAGCGAGAGATAGAGATAGAGAGAGAGAGAGATAGATAGAGAGATAGAGAGAGAGAGAGAGAGAGAGAGAGAGAGACTCCTGCCAATGGTGTGAAGTTCTCTTCATCTGTCTCTCTATCTCTGACTATTATTAACACAGGACAATGGCCAGAAAAAGGAATGCACACATAAATTCCATAGGGTTCTTGGCAGGTTGTGTGGAGGAAAAGAGGTGCTGGGAGCAGAAGAGAACAAGGTTTTTTTCCAAATTGCACCCTATTCCCTTTATAGTGCACTACTTTTGATCAGGGCTCTGGTAGAAAGTAGTGCACTATGTAGGGAATAGGGTGCACTATGTAGGGAATAGGGTGCACTCTTAGGGCTATGATCAAAAGTAGTACACAATGTAGGGAATAGGGTGCACCCTTAGGGCTCTGATCAAAAGTAGTACACAATGTAGGGAATAGGGTGCACCCTTAGGTCTCTGGTAGAAAGTGTCAATATGTAGGGAATAGGGTGCACCCATAGGACTCTGGTAGAAAGTAGTCAATATGTAGAGAATAGGGTGCACCCTTAGGGCTCTGGTAGAAAGTAGTCAATATGTAGGGAATAGGGTGCACCCTTAGGGCTCTGGTCAAAAGTAGTGGACAATGTAGGGAATAGGGAACCATTTGGGACTCAGACCAGGTCCAATGTTAAAGTCCTAAATCAGAGCCCGTCCAGCAGGGTCAGTTATGAGAACTTGGCTGAACCCCACACCACGTAACAGTTCCAGGATGCAGCTGGGCTCATCACACTTATAAACCCATCTAGGTGTGCACGTCTCCCTCTTGTCATGTGATCTGCTGTACATATCAAAAGTATACAAGATCTCTGGGAAGAGACATGAGCCACACGTCTGCATGAGTGTCTCGCAATATAGATCCATTTCATCCTCAGGTAGGTCAGTATGTAGCCTACATAACAACTCAGGTAGATCAGTATATAGCCTACATAACAACTCAGGTAGATCAGTATATAGCCTACATAACAACTCAGGTAGATCATTGTATAGCCTACATAACAACTCAGGTAGATCAGTGTATAACCTACATAACAATTCAGGTAGATCAGTCTATGGCCTATGGCCTACATATCAACTCAGGTAGATCAGTGTATAGCCTACATAACAACTCAGGTAGATCAGTATATAGCCTACATAACAACTCAGGTAGATCATTGTATAGCCTACATAACAACTCAGGTAGATCAGTGTATAACCTACATAACAATTTAGGTAGATCAGTCTATGGCCTATGGCCTACATATCAACTCAGGTAGATCAGTGTATAGCCTACATAACAACTCAGGTAGATCAGTGTATAACCTACATAACAATTCAGGTAGATCAGTCTATGGCCTACATATCAACTCAGGTAGATCAGTGTATAGCCTACATAACAATCAGTGTGGATGACGGATCACCAGCTCAAGCTGAACCTCGGCAAGACGGAGCTGCTCTTCCTCCCGGGGAAGGACTGCCCGTTCCATGATCTCGCCATCACGGTTGACAACTCCCTTGTGTCCTCCTCCCAGAGTGCTAAGAACCTTGGCGTGATCCTGGACAACACCCTGTCGTTCTCCACTAACATCAAGGCGGTGACCCGATCCTGTAGGTTCATGCTCTACAACATTCGCAGAGTATGACCCTGCCTCACACAGGAAGCGGCGCAGGTCCTAATCCAGGCACTTGTCATCTCCCGTCTGGATTACTGCAACTCGCTGTTGGCTGGGCTCCCTGCCTGTGCCATTAAACCCCTACAACTCATCCAGAACGCCGCAGCCTGTCTGGTGTTCAACCTTCCCAAGTTCTCTCACGTCACCCCGCTCCTCCGCTCTCTCCACTGGCTTCCAGTTGAAGCTCGCATCCGCTACAAGACCATGGTGATTGCCTACGGAGCTGTGAAGGGAACGGCACCTCCATACCTTCAGGCTCTGATCAGGCCCTACACCCAAACAAGGGCACTGCGTTCATCCACCACTGGCCTGCTGGCCCCCCTACCTCTGAGGAAGCACAGTTCCCGCTCAGCACAGTCAAAACTGTTCGCTGCTCTGGCACCCCAATGGTGGAACAAGGTCCCTCACGACGCCAGGACAGCGGAGTCAATCACCACCTTCCGGAGACACCTGAAACCCCACCTCTTTAAGGAATACCTAGGATAGGATAAAGTAATCCTTCTAACCCCCCCCTCCCTTAAAAGATTTAGATGCACTATTGTAAAGTGGTTGTTCCACTGGATATCATAAGGTGAATGCACCATTTTGTAAGTCGCTCTGGATAAGAGCGTCTGCTAAATGACTTAAATGTAAATGTAATAACAACTCAGGTAGATCAGTGTATAACCTACATAACAATTCAGGTAGATCAGTCTATGGCCTACATAACAACTCAGGTAGATCATTGTATAGCCTACATAACAACTCAGGTAGATCAGTGTTTAACCTACATAACAATTCAGGTAGATCAGTCTATGGCCTACATATCAACTCAGGTAGCTCATTGTACACATATCATCACGCCATCTTTCCATCCACAAATAATAGGACTGCTTTATAGTGTAGCAGGAGATCCTCTAGTCAAGGCGATGTTTGATTAGCCAAGTAACTGGGCAGAACAGCAGCCATCTTGGGACCAAAGACAACGCATAGTATTTTATTACAGCTATTTAGCATCTTTGATTCTGATGCACAATGAGGGCTAAAATATAGCCAGCTAGCTAGCTCCTACTCTCTTCTCATCTATTTGTTGATTCCCTCCCTTCCTCCCTTCTTTCCTGATGAAGTGACTGCCTCACACCTTCACACCCACTCTATCCATCTATGGCCTGCTGCCATCCATCTGTCCATCTCCATCCATCTCTCCCTCTATCCATCCCTCCCTTCATCCATCCATCTCTCCCTCCATCCATCCCTTCATCCATGTCTCTCAGCATCCATCCCTGCCTCCCTCCACTCCAGTGGGCTAGACTATTTAATATAACTGACTGATTATTACACTGATGACACACACACACACACTCACTGACAGAAGACCAATGGACGGACAAGACAAACGGAGGAGGAGATGAGAACATCCTCTTTAATCTCAATGACCCTGACAACTAGAATAATGAGATAAGCCATGAAGGGCTTTAAATACCTGGGGTGAAAGGTAGCCTAGTGGTTAGAGCGTTGGGCCAGTAACTGAAATGGTTGCTAAATCAAATCCCCGAGCTGACAAGGTACAAATCTGTCGTTCTGCCCCTGAACAAGGCAGTTAACCCAGTGTTCCTAGGCCGTCATTGTAAATAATAATTTGTTCTTAACTGACTTGCCTGGTTAAATAAAAATATATATATAAATAAGTACTTAAAGACCCAGTGCAGAATTTGATTATGTTTTATATTTCCAAACTATGAAGTTGGAATAATACTGTGAAATTGTAAAAATGATAATGAAATGTTAATATCAGGGCTGTTGGAAAAGACTGCCTGACATTTCTGCCTGTTTTGGTGGGATGGAGTTTAGACCAGAGCTGTTGGAAAAGACTGCCTGACATTTCTACCTGTTTTGGTGGGATGGAGTTTAGACCAGGGCTGTTGGAAAAGACTGCCTGACATTTCTACCTGTTTTGGTGGGATGGAGTTTAGACCAGAGCTGTTGGAAAAGACTGCCTGACATTTCTACCTGTTTTGGTGGGATGGAGTTTAGACCAGGGCTGTTGGAAAAGACTGCCTGACATTTCTACCTGTTTTGGTGGGATGGAGTTTAGACCAGGGCAGTTGGAAAAGACTGCCTGACATTTCTACCTGTTTTGGTGGGATGGAGTTTAGACCAGGGCTGTTGGAAAAGACTGCCTGACATTTCTACCTGTTTTGGTGGGATGGAGTTTAGACCAGGGCTGTTGGAAAAGACTGCCTGACATTTCTACCTGTTTTGGTGGGATGGAGTTTAGACCAGGGCTGTTGGAAAAGACTGCCTGACATTTCTACCTGTTTTGGTGGGATGGAGTTTAGACCAGGGCTGTTGGAAAAGACTGCCTGACATTTCTGCCTGTTTTGGTGGGATGGAGTTTAGACCAGGGCTGTTGGAAAAGACTGCCTGACATTTCTACCTGTTTTGGTGGGATGGAGTTTAGACCAGGGCTGTTGGAAAAGACTGCCTGACATTTCTACCTGTTTTGGTGGGATGGAGTTTAGACCAGGGCTGTTGCGGTGACCGTATTACCTCCATGCCAGCGGTCACGAGTCATGAAGGCAGTCAAATTCCACGTACATAGATGACATTAAGCACATTAATCCGCTTTACAAGGGGTGGAGAGCCTAACTACGTACATAAGCAGTACTTGAGTTTAAATTTTGGGGAAGATATTTTCAAACTGAGCAGTCGGGGGAGAACGCCCTTTGTCAGGTAGGTGACTCTGACAGAGCTCTAGATTTCCTCTGTGGAGATGAGAGAACCTTCCAGAAGGACAACCATCTCTGCAGCACTCCACCAATCAGGCCTTTATGGTAGAGTGGCCAGACCAAAGCCACTCCTCAGTAAAAGGCACATGTCAGCCCGCTTGGAGTTTGGCAAAAGGAACCTAAAGATTCTCAGACCATAAAAACAAGATTCTCTGGTATGATGAAACCAATATTGAACCTGGCATCATGCTGTGGGGAGGTTTTTCAGCGGCAGGGACTCAGAGACTTGTTAGGGTAGGATAATGTAGGGAGCTGGAGAGAGCTTGGCAGAGGAACAGTTTGGTTTGAGGCAAAGATGGAGGGAGCAAAGTACAGTGATCCTTAATGAAAACCTGCTCTAGAGTGCTCAGGATCTCAGACAGGGCGACACTTCACCTTCCAACAGGACAACGACCCTAAGCACACAGCCAAGACAATGCAGAAATGGCTTCGGGACAAGTCTCTGAATGTCTTTGAGTGGCCCAGCCAGAGCCTGGACATGAACCTGATCGAACATCTCTAGAGAGACCTAAAAATGGCTGTGCAGCAACGCTCCCCATCCAACCTGAGCTTGAGAGGATCTGCAGAGAAAAATGGGAGAAACTCTCCAAATACAGGTGTGCCAAGCTTGTCTTACCCAAGGAGACTCAAGGCTGTAATTGCTGCCAAAGGTGCTTCAACAAAGTACTGAGTAAAGGGTCTGAATACTTATGTAAATGTGATATTTCCGTTTACATTTTTTTAAATAAATGAGCAAAAAATAATAAAAAACGTTTTGTTTTGTCATTATGGGGTAATGTGTGTAGATTGATGAGGGGGAAAAACTATTGAATCTATTTTAGAATATACGGCTGTAACGTAATAAAGTGTGGAAAAAGTCAAGGGTTCTGAATACTTTCCGAAAGCACTGTATATCTACAATACAAAATCCATGTGTGCTTGTATGTGCGTGTCTGTGCCTGTGTGTGTCTCTTCACAGTGCCAAATCTAACTCTACTGCTTGTACCAGTTACTTGATGTGGAATGGAGTTCTATGTAGTCATGGCTCTATGTAGTACTGTGCACCTCCCATAGTCTGTTCTGGACTTGGGGACTGTGAAGAGACCTTTGGTGGCATGTCTTGTGGGGTATGCATGGGTGTCTGAGCTGTGTGCTAGTCGTTTAAATGCATGTCAACACTTCTTACAAATACAAGTAGTGATGAAGTCAATCTCTCTTCTACTTTGATCCAAGCGAGATTTAAATGCATATTATTAATGTTATCTCTCTGTGTCCATTCAAGGGCCAGTTGTGCTGCCCTGTTCTGGGCCAATTGTAATTTTCTTAAGTCCCTCTTTGTGGCACCTGACCACATGACTTAGTCACCTCATCCTGCTCAATTTCCACATTATTCATTACAAGACTTAGTTGAGGTTTAGGGTTTAGTGAATGATTTGTCCCAAATACAATGCTTTTAGTTATTTTATTTTTAATATTTAGGACTAACTTATTTCTTGCAACCCATTCTAAAACTGACTGCAGCTCTTTGTTAAGTGTTGCAGTGATTTCACTTGGTGTGGTACTGTAGCTAACGTGGTAGCAGCTGATGAGGTGGTGTGGTACTGTACCTAACGTGGTAGCAGCTGATGAGGTGGTGTGGTATTGTAGCTAACGTGGTAGCAGCTGATGAGGTGGTGTGGTACTGTAGCTAACGAGGTAGAAGCTGATGAGGTGGTGTGGTACTGTAGCTAACGTGGTAGCAGCTGATGAGGTGGTGTGGCACTGTAGCTAATATGGTAGCAGCTGATGAGGTGGTGTGGTACTGTAGCTAACGTGGTAGCAACTGATGAGGTGGTGTGGTACTGTAGCTAACGTGGTAGCAGCTGATGAGGTGGTACTGTAGCTAACGTGGTAGCAGCTGATGAGGTGGTACTGTAGCTAACGTGGTAGCAGGTGATGAGGTGGTGTGGTACTGTAGCTAACGGGGTAGCAGATGATGAGGTAGTGTGGTACTGTAGCTAACGTGGTAGCAGCTGATGAGGTGGTGTGGTACTGTAGCAAACGTGGTAGCATTAATGAGGTGGTGTGGTACTGTAGCTAACGTGGTAGCAGCTGATGAGGTGGTGTGGTACTGTAGCTAACGTGGTAGCAGCTGATGAGGTGGTGTGGTACTGTAGCTAACGTGGTAGCAGCTGATGAGGTTGTGTGGTACTGTAGCTAACGTAGTAGCAGCTGATGAGGTGGTGTGGTACTGTAGCTAACGTGGTAGCGGCTAATGAGGTGGTGTGGTACTGTAGCTAACGTGGTAGCAGCTGATGAGGTGGTGTGGTACTGTAGCTAACGTGGTAGCAGATGATGAGGTGGTGTGGTACTGTAGCTAACGTGGTAGAAGCTAATGAGGTGGTGTGGTACTGTAGCTAACGTGGTAGCAGTTGATGAGGTGGTGTGGTACTGTAGTAACGTGGTAGCAGCTGATGAGCTGATGAGGTGGTACTGTAGCTAATGTGGTAGCAGCTGATGAGGTGGTGTGGTACTGTAGCTAACGTGGAAGCAGCTGATGAGGTGGTGTGGTACTGTAGCTAACGTGGTAACAGCTGATGAGGTGGTGTGGTACTGTAGCTAACGTGGTAGCAGCTGATGAGGTGGTGTGGTACTGTAGCTAACGTGGTAGAAGTTGATGAGGTGGTGTGGTACTGTAACTAACGTGGTAGCAGCTGATGAGGTGGTGTGGTACTGTAGCTAACGTGGTAGCAACTGATGAGGTGGTGTGGTACTGTAGCTAACGTGGTAGCAGATAATGAGGTGGTGTGGTACTGTAGCGAACGTGGTAGCAGCTGATGAGGTAGAAGATTATGATCGCTAATGTCAAAAGCTGCACTGTAATCTAACGAAATAGCTCCCGCAATATTTGTATTATCAATTTCTCTCAGACAATCATCAGCCATTTGTGTACGTGCCTTACATGTTGAATGCCCTTCAACAGTGTGCTGAAAATCTGTTGATCCTTTATTTACTATTAAATAGCATTGTATCTGGTCAAATGTCATTTTTTCCAAAAGTTTACCAAGGATTGGTAACAGGCTGATTGGTTGGCTATTTGAGCCAGTAAAGGGGGCTTTACTATTCTTGGGTAGCGGAATGACTTTTGCTTCCCTCCAGGCCTGAGGGCACACGCTCTCTAGTAGGCTTACAATGAAGAGATGGCAAATAGGAGTGGCAATAGGTCACTATTATCCTCAGTAATGTTCCATCCAAGTGGCTTGTCATTGTTGATAGACAACAATATTTTTTCACCTCTTTCACACTCACTTTACAGAATTCACAATTACAATGCTTGTCTTTCATAATTTAGTCAGTTATGCATGCATAAGTTTCCTTATCTTGCCAATGAAAAAAATCATTCAAGTAATTGGCAATATCAGTTGGTTTTGTGATGAATGAGCCATCTGATTCAATGAATGATGGAGCTGACTTTGCTTTTTTTCCCACAAAGTTTAATTTACTGTAAGGTTAAAGCTTTTTACTATCATTCTATTTATCATGTACCTTCATTTCATAAAACAGTTAGTTCATTGTTATTTTTGTTCAGTTTAGTCACATGATTTCTTAATTTACAGAATGTTTGACATTTGGCTGTGGAGCCAGACTTATTTGCCATTCCTTTTTTGCTTCATCAGTCTCAACCATTTTTCAATTCCTCATCAATCCACAGCGATTTAACAGTTTTTATATTCATTTTCTTAATGGGTACATGCGTATTAGTAACTGGAATAAGCAATTTCATAAATATGTCAAGTGCAGTGTCTGGCTGCTCCTCATTACACACCACAGATCAGCAAATATTATTTACATCTTCAACATAGGAATCACTACAGAACATATTGTATGACCTCTTATATACTATATACACAATTTCAATCGCACTCCACACCGCCCTTTCTCACCTGGACAAAAGGAACACCTATGTGAGAATGCTGTTCATTGACTACAGCTCAGCATTCAACACCATAGTGCTCACGAAGCTCATCACTAAGCTAAGGACTCTGGGACTAAATACCTCCCTCTGCAATTGGATCCTGGACTTCCTGACGGGCCGCCCCCAGGTAGTAAGAGTAGGCAACAATACGTCTGCCACGCTGATTCTGAACACTGGGGCCCATCAGGGATGTGGACTTAGCACCCTCCTGTATTCCCTGTTCACCCATGACTGCGTGGCCAAACACGGCTCTAATACCATCATTAAGTTTGCTGACGACACAACAGTGGTAGGCCTGATCACTGACAACGATGAGACGGCCTATAGGGAGGAGGTCAGAGAACTGTCAGTGTGGTGCCAGGACAACAACCTCTCCCTCAATGGGAGCAAGACTAAGGAGCTGATCGTGGACTACAGGAAAAGGCTGTCCGAACAGGCCGACATTAACATCGACGGGGCTGCAGTGGAGCGGATCGAGAGTTTCAAGTTCATTGGTGTCCACATCACCAATGAACTATCAAGGTCCAAACATACCACGACAGTCGTGAAGAGGGCATGACAAAACCTTTTCCCCCTCAGGAGACTGAAAAGATTTGGCATGGGCCCCCAGATCCTCAAAAGGTTCTACAGCTGCACCATCGAGAGCATCCTGACCGGTTGCATCACCGCCTGGTATAGCAACTGCTCGGCATCTGACCGTAAGGCGCTACAGAGGGTAGTGCGAACGGCCCAGCACATCACTGGGGCCAAGCTTCCTGCCATACAGGTTGTGTCAGAGGAAAGCCCATAAAAATTGTCAGAGACTCCAGTCACCCAAGTCATAGACTGTTTTCTCTGCTACCGCACGGCAAGCGGTACCGGAGCGCCAAGTCTAGGACCAAAAGCCTCCTCAACAGCTTCTACCCTCAAGCCATTAGACGGCTGAACAATTAATAAAAATGCATGTACAGATTACCTCAACTAGCCTGTACCCCCGCACACTGACTCGACACCGGTGCCCTCTGTATATAGCCTCATTATTGTTATTCTTATTGTGTTACTTTTTATTATTACTTTTTATTTTAGTCTACTTGGTAAATACTTTATTCGTCTTCTTGAACTGCATCGTTGGTTAAGGGTGTGTAAGTAAGCATTTCACGGTAAAGTCTACACTTTTCGGCGCATGTGGCAAATAAAGTTAGATTTTATTTTATATATTAGGCTCAGCCTTTGGAACTTTGTGTGAGCTACAGACAGTGCAGATCCATATGACTCTCTGTTAGGGTAGGATAGTGTAGGGAGGTAGAGAGGGCTTGGTAGAGGAACAGTTATATGACTCTCTGTTAGGGTAGGATAGTGTAGGGAGGTGGAGAGGGCTTGGCAGAGGAACAGTTATATGACTCTCTGTTAGGGTAGGATAGTGTAGGGAGGTGGAGAGGGCTTGGTAGAGGAAGAGTCATATGACTGTGTTAGGGTAGGATAGTGTAGGGAGGTAGAGAGGGCTTGGTAGAGGAACAGTCATATGGCTCTGTTAGGGTAGGATAGTGTAGGGAGGTAGAGAGGGCTTGGTAGAGGAACAGTTATATGACTCTCTGTTTGGGTAGGATAGTGTAGGGAGGTGGAGAGGGCTTGGCAGAGGAACAGTTATATGACTCTGTTAGGGTAGGATAGTGTAGGGAGGTGGAGGGCTTGGCAGAGGAACAGTTATATGACTCTCTGTTTGGGTAGGATAGTGTAGGGAGGTGGAGAGGGCTTGGCAGAGGAACAGTTATATGACTCTCTGTTAGGGTAGGATAGTGTAGGGAGGTGGAGAGGGCTTGGCAGAGGAACAGTTATATGACTCTCTGTTAGGGTAGGATAGTGTAGGGAGGTGGAGAGGGCTTGGCAGAGGAACAGTTATATGACTCTCTGTTAGGGTAGGATAGTGTAGGGAGGTGGAGGGCTTGGCAGAGGAACAGTTATATGACTCTCTGTTTGGGTAGGATAGTGTAGGGAGGTGGAGAGGGCTTGGCAGAGGAACAGTTATATGACTCTCTGTTAGGGTAGGATAGTGTAGGGAGGTGGAGAGGGCTTGGCAGAGGAACAGTTATATGACTCTCTGTTAGGGTAGGATAGTGTAGGGAGGTGGAGAGGGCTTGGCAGAGGAACAGTTATATGACTCTCTGTTAGGGTAGGATAGTGTAGGGAGGTGGAGAGGGCTTGGCAGAGGAACAGTTATATGACTCTCTGTTAGGGTAGGATAGTGTAGGGAGGTGGAGAGGGCTTGGCAGAGGAACAGTTATATGACTCTCTGTTAGGGTAGGATAGTGTAGGGAGGTGGAGAGGGCTTGGCAGAGGAACAGTTATATGACTCTCTGTTAGGGTAGGATAGTGTAGGGAGGTGGAGAGGGCTTGGCAGAGGAACAGTTATATGACTCTCTGTTAGGGTAGGATAGTGTAGGGAGGTGGAGAGGGCTTGGCAGAGGAACAGTCATATGTCTGTTTTATCTGTTGTTTTATATGTAATATGGGTGCTTTGGTATGTTTGGACCCCAGGAAGAGTAGCTGCTGCCTTGGCAACAGCTAATGGGGATCCATAATAAATACAAATTCAAATCCAGACACACACACAGGAGTCCCTACACACACACAGGAGTCCCTACACACACACAGGAGTGTCTACACACACACAGGAGTCCCCACACACACACAGGAGTCCCCACACACACAGGAGTCCCTACACACACACACAGGAGTCCCTACACACACACACACACACACACAGGAGTCCCTACACACACACACAGGAGTCCCTACACACACACACAGGAGTGTCTACACACACACAGGAGTGTCTACACACACACAGGAGTGTCTACACACACACACAGGAGTCCCTACACACACACAGGAGTCCCTACACACACACAGGAGTCCCTACACACACAGGAGTCCCTACACACACACAGGAGTGTCTACACACACACAGGAGTGTCTACACACACACAGGAGTCCCTACACACACAGGAGTCCCTACACACACAGGAGTCCCTACACACACAGGAGTCCCTACACACACACAGGAGTCCCTACACACACACAGGAGTGTCTACACACATAGGAGTCCCTACACACACACAGGAGTCCCTACACACACAGGAGTCCCTACACACACAGGAGTCCCTACACACACAGGAGTCCCTACACACACACAGGAGTGTCTACACACACACAGGAGTCCCTACACACACAGGAGTCCCTACACACACACAGGAGTGTCTACACACACAGGAGTGTCTACACACAGGACGTGCTCTCTCATCACACCAGGGCAGTCAGCATTGGGATGTCAATAGGGAAGCCAACTCACTGTAGAGCACCAGTGATGAAACTACATATGGTTGGGTAAAGTCAGCTTTTTGTCATCCACACATAGCCCAAATACTTACATAACTCCAAACAAAAAGCTTCTACAACCTATAGCACCACAACTGACAACTGCAATCATATACAGCACCACAACTGGCCACTACAACCCTATAGCACCACAACTCACCACTACAACCCTACAGCAGCACAACTGACCACTACAACCACATACAGCACCACAACTGACCACTACAACCCTACAGCACTACAACATACCACTACAACCCTACAGCACCACAACTGACCACTACAACCCTACAGCACCACAACTGACCACTACAACACTACAGCACCACAACAACCCTACAGCACCACAACAGACAACTACAATCATATACAGCACCAACACTGACCACTACAACCACATACAGCACCACAACTGACCACTACAATCCTACAGCACCACAACAACCCTACAGCACCACAACAGACAACTACAATCACATACAGCACCAACACCAACCACCACATCCACATACAGCACCAACCACTACATCCACATACAGCACCAACACCAACCACTACATCCACATACAGCACCAACACCAACCACTACATCCACATACAGCACCAACACCAACCAATACATCCACATACAGCACCAACACCAACCACTACATCCACATACAGCACCAACCACTACATCCACATACAGCACCAACCACTACATCCACATACAACACCAACCACTACATCCACATACAACACCAACCACTACATCCACATACAACACCAACCACTACATCCACATACAACACCAACCACTACATCCACATACAGCACCAACCACTACATCCACATACAGCACCAACCACTACATCCACATACAGCACCAACCACTACATCCACATACAGCACCAACCACTACATCCACATACAGCACCAACCACTACATCCACATACAGCACCAACCACTACATCCACATACAGCACCAACCACTACATCCACATACAGCACCAACACCAACCACTACATCCACATACAGCACCAACCACTACATCCACATACAGCACCAACACCAACCACTACATCCACATACAGCACCAACCACTACATCCACATACAGCACCAACACCAACCACTACATCCACATACAGCACCAACCACTACATCCATATACAGCACCAACACCAACCACTACATCCACATACAGCACCAACCACTACATCCACATACAGCACCAACACCAACCACTACCTCCACATACAGCACCAACACCAACCACTACACCCACATACAGCACCAACCACTACATCCACATACAGCACCAACACCAACCACTACATCCACATACAGCACCAACCACTACATCCACATACAGCACCAACACCAACCACTACATCCACATACAGCACCAACCACTACATCCACATACAGCACCAACACCAACCACCACATCCACATACAGCACCAACCACTACATCCACATACAGCACCAACACCAACCACTACATCCACATACAGCACCAACCACTACATTCACATACAGCACCAACACCAACCACTACATCCACATACAGCACCAACCACTACATCCATATACAGCACCAACACCAACCAGTACATCCACATACAGCACCAACCACTACATCCACATACAGCACCAACCACTACATCCACATACAGCACCAACACCAACCACTACATCCACATACAGCAGCACAACTGACCACTTCAATTCTACAGCACAACACACCATCTGGCCTACGGATGACCATGGGTCAGATGAAAAAAATAATCCAGACATGTAAATCTCAGAGCAGTGTTGACCAGATAGAGACACAGACAGAGTAAGTTACTTACAGTCTGTGATGCTGGTGCTCCTGGTCTCCGGCTGAGTAAAAGAGTTAGCAGCTAGTCATCCTTACAGCCAAACGGCAGTAAACATTAGTGTGAAGCTTGAAGTCTGTCTGACGTGCACAGGGAAATGATAGGCTGTCAACATAGCTTGAGTACTCTTCCTGTGACTGCCGGGTCTCTCTTGCACTCTCTCTCTTTCTCTCTCTTCCTCTCCCTCTTCATCAGCCTCCCTACAGACACCCACTAGCCTACCCACCAGCTGACCATTATATTCGTATCCTAATGTACAGAGTAATGCCAGTCAGAGCAGTTAAACTATGTGATCCTAGAGGAAGAAGGTATATCTCATTAATCTCCAGGTCTTTCCTGCTGCTTCCAATTTAAACAACTCAAATTACCTCTCTCTCTCATGCACACAATTACCCACATACAATGCCTAACAATAATGTCATACATGAGCAGGTTGTCAGTGTATAATAACGTCTCCTAGCAGAAAGTTACTTACAGACTATGATGCTGGCTTTCTCTATCTCTCACACACACAATTGTATGTAGTTACCTAACTATTGCACCACTGGGTGAACCTCTCACCAGCCCACACACACACACACCCTCTCTTTGTTAGAAGTAGAATAGAGCACAGTGAAGATGCCAATAATTCTCTTAACTATAGGGTTCTGAACCAGCTCCTTAGACAGAGACACAGAGAGAGAGAGAAATAAAGAGAGAGAACTACATAGAGATGAACCTGGAGAAGAGTACCCTAAGCAAGCTGGTCCTGGGGCTTGCTTAGGGTACTCTAAGAGCCCTAGAATAGCAACACAATTAGACCCAACCAAATTATGAGAAAACTAAAAGATAATCACTTGACACATTGGAAAGAATTTACAAAAAAAACCGGAGCAAACTAGAATGCTATTTGGCCCTAAACAGAGAGTACACAGTGGCAGAATACCTGACCACTGTGACTGACCCAAACTTAAGGAAAGCTTTGACTATGTACAGACTCAGTGAGCATAGCCTTGCTATTGAGAAAGGTCGCCATTGGAAGACCTGGCTCGCAAGAGAAGACAGGCTATGTGCATACTGCCCACAAAATGAGGTGGAAACTGAGCTGCACTTCCTAACCTCCTGCCAAATGTATGACCATATTAGAGACACATATTTCCCTCAGATTACACAGACCCACAAAGAATTCGAAACAAGCCCAATGTTGATAAAGTCCCATATCTACTGAGTGAAATACCACAGTGTGACATCACAGCAGCAAGATTTGTGACCTGTTGCCACAAGAAAGGGGCAACCAGTGAAGAACAAACCCCATTGTAAATACAACCTATATTTATGTTTCTTTATTTTCCCTTTTGTACTTTCACTATTTGTACATCATTACAACACTGTATATAGACATGATATGACATTTGAAATGTCTTTATTCTTTTGGAACTTCTGTGAGTGTAATGTCTACTGTTAATTTTTATTGTTTATATCACTTTTGTATATTATCTACTTCACTTGCTTTGACAATGTTAACATATGTTTCCCATGCCAAAAAAGCCCCTTGAATTGAAATTGAATTGAAATTGAATTGAAAGAGAGAGACAACAGTAGAGACAGACATATGCAGATAGACCCTTAGGTCATTGAATGGTTTCACCCCAAATAAAAATAAATAAAAATAAATGTCCTCAGTATTTACAACATCACTGTAACACCACTCAGGGAAATAGGTAAAGTTAATCACAGTACATTAGAACCCTGTCCTTAGAATTACTGGGATTAGAACCTGGGTTCCCTGCATGCCACAAGACCAGGTTAGCCTGCTGAGCTAAAGCCTAGGAACTAGCTCTGGGAGCTAATGCATTACCTCAGCTAGCGGACTCTGATCAATAGTGGAGGAGATGGAAGGAAATGGAATGGGAACAGAGAGAAACTGCTGTTAGAAAATACACAGTTTGACGTGATGTCACTGTGTTAGGCTAGAGGTGCTGTGTGTGTGTGTGTGTGTGTGTGTGTGTGTATGTATATATATAAATATATATATATATATATATATATATATATATATATATATATATATATATACATATATATATATATACCGGGGGCAGGGTTGGGGTCAAATCCATTTACATTCCAGTGATTTCAGGAACTACACTGATTATCTTTAAGGCTTTCCAATTAGGAAAGTGTAGAATTGGAATTTGGTTTTCTTACTGAAATGACTGGAATTGAAATGGAATTGACCCCAACCCTGCCTAACAATGCACCATAATGTGATTACTACTGTCACTACTACTACTACTACTGCTACTACTACAGCTATTGCTACTACTACTACGTATGCTACTGCTACTACTACTACGGCTTCTACTACTACTGCTACTGTCACGACTACAGTCACTACTACTAATACTGCTGCTTCACTAATACTATTACTACTACTACTACAGCTGCTCCTACAACTACAACTACTGCTGCTACCACTGCTACAGCTACTACTACTGATACTACTACTGATACTACTACTACTGATACCTCTGCCACTGCTGCTGCTACCTCTGCTACAGCTACTACTACTGATACTACTACTACTGATACTACTACTACTACGACTACTACTACTGATACCTCTGCCACCGCTGCTACCACTGCTACAGATACTACTACTACTACTGATACTACTACTACTACTACTACTACTGATACCTCTGCCACTGCTGCTGCTACCTCTGCTACAGCTACTACTACTGATACTACTACTACTGATACTAGTACTACTGATACCTCTGCTACTGCTGCTGATACCACTGCTACTGTTACTACTGCTACTACTACTAATGCTGGTACTACTACTACTACTATTACTGCAACTACTACTACTACTACTACTACTACTGATACCTTTGCTACTGATGCTGCTACTACATCTACTGCTACTACTACAGCTATTGCTACTACTACTACTGCTACTACTACTACTACTACTAATGCTACTGCTACTAGTGCTACTACTACAACTACTACTACTGCTGCTAAACTGCTACTACTACTGATCCTAGTACTACTACTACTGCTACTGCTGCTGCCACTACCACTGCTGCTGTCACTACTACTGCTACTGCTATTACTACTACTACGGTTACTTCCACTACTGCTACTGCTACTGCTACTACTATGATAATATCGCTACTCCTACTACTATTAGTGCTACTGCTGCCACTACTACTATTACTACTACTGCTACTGCTACTACTACTATGATACTATTACTACTACTAGTACTACTGCTACTGCTACTACTACTATGATACTATTACTACTACTATTACTACTACTGCTGTTGCTGCTGTTGCCACTACCACTGCTGCTGTCACTACTACTACTACTACTACTACTACTACTGTTGCTTCTACTACCACCTCTACTACTACTACTGCTACTGCTACTACTATGATACTATTACTTCTCCTACTACTACTACTGCTACTGCTGCCACTAATGCTACTACTACTACTACTGCTATTGCTACTATTACTACTACTACTACTGTTGCTTCTACTAACTAAAAAGCAGCATTCCCCAGGAGAGGATGGCTCTCACTTCAGCAGTGATGAATTCATGAACTTCTTTGAGGAAAAGATCATGATCATTAGAAAGCAAATTACGGACTCCTCTTTAAATCTGCGTATTCCTCCAAAGCTCCGTTGTCCTGAGTCTGCACAAACCTGCCAGGACCTAGGATCAAGGGAGACACTAAAGTGTTTTAGTGCTATATCTCTTGACACAATGATGAAAATAATCATGGCCTCTAAACCTTCAAGCTGCATACTGGACCCTATTCCAACTAAACTACTGAAAGAGCTGCTTTCTGTGCTTGGCCCTCCTATGTTGAACATAATAAACGGCTCTCTATCCACCGGATGTGTACCAAACTCACTAAAAGTGGCAGTAATAAAGCCTCTCTTGAAAAAGCCAAATCTTGACCCAGAAATTATAAAAAACTATCGGCCTATATCGAATCTTCCATTCCTCTCAACATTTTTAGAAAAAGCTGTTGCGCGGCAACTCACTGCCTTCCTGAAGACAAACAATGTACACGAAACGCTTCAGTCTGGTTTTAGACCCCATCATAGCACTGAGACTGCACTTGTGAAGGTGGTAAATGACCTTTTAATGACGTCAGACCAAGGTTCTGCATCTGTCCTCGTGCTCCTAGATCTTAGTGCTGCTTTTGATACCATCGATCACCACATTCTTTTGGAGAGATTGGAAACCCAAATTGGTCTACATGGACAAGTTCTGGCCTGGTTTAGGTCTTATCTGTCGGAAAGATATCAGTTTGTCTCTGTGAATGGTTTGTCCTCTGACAAATCAACTGTAAATTTTGGTGTTCCTCAAGGTTCCGTTTTAGGACCACTATTGTTTTCACTATATATTTTACCTCTTGGGGATGTCATTCGAAAACATAATGTTAAATTTCACTGCTATGCGGATGACACACAGCTGTACATTTCAATGAAACATGGTGAAGCCCCAAAATTGCCCTCGCTAGAAGCCTGTGTCTCAGACATAAGGAAGTGGATGGCTGCAAACTTTCTACTCTTAAACTCAGACAAAACAGAGATGCTTGTTCTAGGTCCCAAGAAACAAAGAGATCTTCTGTTGAATCTGACAATTAATCTTGATAGTTCTACAGTCGTCTCAAATAAAACTGTGAAGGACCTCGGCGTTACTCTGGACCCTGATCTCTCTTTTGAAGAACATATCAAGACTGTTTCAAGGACAGCTTTTTTCCATCTACGTAACATTGCAAAAATCAGAAACTTTCTGTCCAAAAATGATGCAGAAAAATTAATCCATACCGTTGTTACTTCTAGGTTGGACTACTACAATGCTCTACTTTCCGGCTACCCGGATAAAGCACTAAATAAACCAAAAAAATTGATCATATTACTCCAGTGCTAGCCTCCCTACACTGGCTTCCTGTTAAGGCAAGGGCTGATTTCAAGGTTTTACTGCTAACCTACAAAGCATTACATGGGCTTGCTCCTACCTATCTTTCCGATTTGGTCCTGCCGTACATACCTACACGTACGCTACGGTCACAAGACGAGGTCCTCCTAATTGTTCCTAGAATTTCTAAGCAAACAGCTGGAGGCAGGGCTTTCTCCTATAGAGCTCCATTTTTATGGAATAGTCTGCCTACCCATGTGAGAGACGCAGACTCAGTCTCAACCTTTAAGTCTTTACTGAAGACATATCTCTTCAGTAGGTCCTATGATTAAGTGTAGTCTGGCCCAGGGGTGTGAAGGTGAACGGAAAGGCTGGAGCAACGAACCGCCCTTGCTGTCTCTGCCTGGCCGGTTTCCTCTCTTTCCACTGGGATTCTCTGCCTCTACCCCTATTACGGGGGCTGAGTCACTGGCTTACTGGTGTTCTTCCATGCCGCAGGGGTGCGTCACTTGAGTGGGTTGAGTCACTGACGTGGTCTTCCTGTCTGGGTTGGCGCCCCCCCTTGGGCTGTGCCGTGGCGGAGATCTTTGTGGGCTATACTCGGCCTTGTCCCGGGATGGTATGTTGGTGGTTGGAGATATCCCTCCAGTGGTGTGGAGGCTGTGCTTTGGCAAAGTGGGTGGGGTTATATCCTACCTGTTTGGCCCTGTCCGGGGGTTTCATCGGATGGGGCCACAGTGTCTCCTGACCCCTCCCGTCTCAGCCTCCAGTATTTATGCTGCACTAGTTTATGTGTCGGGGGGCTAGGGTCAGTCTGTCACATCTGGAGTATTTCTCTTGTCTTTTCCGGTGTCCTGTGTGAATTTAAATATGCTCTCTCTAATTCTCTCTTTCTCTTTCTTTCTTTCTCTCTCTCGACCCTGAGCCCTAGGACCATGCCTCAGGACTCCCTGGCTTGATGACTCCTTGCTGTCCCCAGTTCACCTGGCCGTGCTGCTGCTCCAGTTCCAACTGTTCTGCCTGCAGCTATGGAACCCTGACCTGTTCACCGGACGTGCTACCTGTCCCAGACCTGTTGTCCCAGACCTGCTGGAACCCTGACCTTTTCACCGGACGTGCTACCTATCCCAGACCTGCTGTTTTCAACTCTCTAGAGACAGCAGGAGCGGTAGAGATACTCTCAAAGATCGGCTATGAAAAAGCCAACTGACACTTACTCTTGTGTTACTGACTTGTTGCACCCTCGACAACTACTATGATTATTATTATTTGACAATGCTGGTAATTTATGAACATTTGAACATCTAGGCCATGTGCTGTTATAATCTCCACCCGGCACAGCCAGAAGAGGACTGGCCACCCCTCATAGCCTGGTTCCCCTCTAGGTTTCTTCCTAGGTTTTGGCCTTTCTAGGGAGTTCTCCTAGCCACCGTGCTTCTACACCTGCATTGCTTGCTGTTTGGGGTTTTAGGCTGGGTTTCTGTACAGCACTTTGTGATATCAGCTGATGTAAGAAGGGCTATATAAATACATTTGATTTGATTTGATACTACCACCTCTGCTACTGCTACTACTATGATACTAGTACTACTCCTACTACTACCACTAGTGCTACTGCTGCTGCTACTACTACCTCTACTGCTACTGCTATTGCTATTGCTGCTGCTACTACTACTACTACTACTACTACTACTACTATGATACTATTACTACTACTACTACTACTACTGCTACTGCTACTACTTCTAAATACATGATAGAGTGATATGACACTATTATGAAGTAACACCAGACAGTCAGACATGAGTATACAGATGCCGTATCTTATTTTGATTTTGACTGTTGTTGCAGGAATTTGCACAGCAGGAAATGCAAACTTCTAGTGTATTCAAGGTTTAAAAAAGGCTTCTGAAATCTGTCATTTCCTCTTCAAAATGGCACATTTGATTTGCCTTAGAGAACATTTTATTAACCCAATGAATTATAATCCACTAAATAATGAACATTTCCTGTTGCAACATGATCATTTTCCTGCTGTGAGAAACTGGGTCAAATTAAGATATAGCACCTGTACCCATATGTCTGGTCTCACACTAAACATTAACAACAAATGCTCTCACAATACAGGCAGCTCCGCCAGTTGCTTAGCAACCTTAAAATCACTGCAGGGGAATTCCCATCTTTCACAACAACACAAATATTATGACTTTTTTCAGATATTTTTTTTTATTACCTCTAAATGGAAAGTTGTATCTAGTTCAACCACAGACTTTTAGCATAGAATGTCTTTACCAGTACTAATACTGCCTGTATCTGCATGTAAGACGCCTATGTGTGTGGCCAGAGTGATGTAGGATGAGAGTGGTAGGTTGTGGTGTGTGGGTGTCCACTCCTCTTCTCTCCTCTCCTTCTCACACCACATGATACAGCTAGCTATGTGGAGAGAATATCAAACAGGCCTGTAAAGGTGTGGTCCTGTGTTTCATGAGCTGAAATAAAATATATATATTTTTTTCTCCATATGCTCAAAAAGCTTATTTCTCTCAGATTTTGTTCACAAATTTGTTTACATCCCTGTTAGTGAGAATTTCTCCTTTGCCAAGATAATCCATCCACCTGCCAGGTTTGGCATATCAAGAAGCTGATTAAACAGCATGATCATTACACAGGTGCACCAAGTTTAGCCTGTCTGGGATAGGGGGCAGTATTTTCACGGCCGGATAAAAAACGTACCTGATTTAATCTGGTTACCACTCCTACCCAGTAACTAGAATATGCATATACTTACATATGGATAGAAAACACCCCAAAGTTTCTAAAACTGTTTCAATGGTGTCTGTGAGTATAACAGAACTCATTTGGCAGGCAAAAAACTGACAAGGTTTCATGCAGGAAGTGGCCTGTCTGACAAGGTGTCGTTGTTATTGTCTCTGTTTATTGAAGAGTGAGGATCTTAGCTGTCCCGTGACACTTCCTACGGCTGCCATAGGGTCTCAGAAGGCGGTAAAAAGCTGAATCGTGGTTTTGCAGGCTCTGGCTGAAAAAAAGTAGCGCGTTTGGGTAGTGGCTGGTTACAGTACTGTGAGACTCAGGCTCGTGCCCGGTCGACCGAAAGCTTTGTTTACTTTCCTCTGTTTAGCTAAATGGACATTCCCGGTCGGAATATTATCGCTTTTTTACGCGAAAAATGGCATAAAAATGGATTTTAAACAGCGGTTGACATGCTTCGAAGTACGGTAATGGAATATTTAGATTTTTTTTATTTAGATTTTTTTTATTTAGATTTTTTTTACAGTACTGTGAGACTCAGGCTCGTGCCCGCGTCGACCGAAAGCTTTGTTTACTTTCCTCTGTTTAGCTAAATGGACATTCCCGGTCGGAATATTATCGCTTTTTTACGCGAAAAATGGCATAAAAATGGATTTTAAACAGCGGTTGACATGCTTCGAAGTACGGTAATGGAATATTTAGATTTTTTTCGTCACGAATTGCGCCATGCGCGCGACCCTGATTTACCATTTCAGATAGTGTCTGGGACGCACGAACAAAACGCCGCTATTCGGATATAACGATGGATTATTTTGGACCAAACCAACATTTGTTATTGAAGTAGCAGTCCTGGGAGTGCATTCTGACGAAGACAACAAAAGGTAATCAAACTTTTATAATAGTAAATCTGATATTGGTGAGTGCTAAACTTGCCGGGTGTCTAAATAGCTAGCCCGTGATGCCTGGGCTATGTACTTAGAATATTGCAAAATGTGCTTTCACCAAAAAGCTATTTTAAAATCGGACATATCGAGTGCATAGAGGAGTTGTGTATCTATAATTCTTAAAATAATTGTTATGCTTTTTGTGAACGTTTATCGTGAGTAATTTAGTAAATTGTTAGCGAATTCCCCGGAAGTTTGCGAGAAATTTGCTAGTTCTGAACGTCACATGCTAATGTAAAAAGCTGGTTTTTGATATAAATATGAACTTGATTGAACAAAACATGCATGTATTGTATAACATAATGTCCTAGGGTTGTCATCTGATGAAGATCATCAAAGGTTAGTGCTGCATTTAGCTGTCTTCTGGGTTTTTGTGACATTATATGCTAGCTTGAAAAATGGGTGTCTGATTATTTCTGGCTTGGTACTCTGCTGACATAATCTAATGTTTTGCTTTCGTTGTAAAGCCTTTTTGAAATCGGACAGTGTGGTTAGATTAACGAGAGTCTTGTCTTTAAATAGCTGTAAAATAGTCATATGTTTGAGAAATTGAAGTAATAGCATTTCAAAGGTTTTGAAAATCGCGCCACAGGATTCAACTGGCTGTTACGTAGGTGGGACGAATTCGTCCCGCCTAGCCCAGAGAGGTTAGAGGGAGCGTGCAATTAGCATGCTGTCTGCAGGAATGTCCACCAGAACTGTTGCCAGGTAATTGAATGTTAATTTCTCTACCATAAACCGCCTCCAACATATTTCGATTTTTTTTTACAGTACGTCCAACTGGCCTCACAACCACAGACCACGTGTAACGACGGCAGCCCAGGACCTCCACATGCGGCTTCTTCACTTGCGGGATCGTCTGACACCAGCCACACGGACAGCTGATGAAACTGAGGAGTATTTCGGTCTGCTATGAATCCATTTTGTGTGGAAAAACTCATTCTGATTGGCTGGGCCTGGCTGGCCAAGTGGGTGGGCCCACTATTTTTGTTTAGTATATAAATACCCCTATAGTCGATTGATGCACTGGTGTGTCAATACAAATAACAAAAAAGAATCCACATCAAAATCCATCAATTTAAATTAGAGATAACTAGGCATATATATTATATACAGCATTTATTCTGTGTGTGCGTGCATGTGTGTGTGTGTATTTTATCTTCACGATCAAGATTGAGACACACTTTCAATCTAAATCTCATCAAATTTAATCATATGAATCTTAAATCTCATGAATCTTAAATCTCAACAATCTGAATCTCAACAATCTAATCTCAATTTCACAAACTCACAAACACACACATGCACTCCTCAGATAGGTTGCTATTGTCATATTGTTGCATGGCTAGGTTTAACGTTTTCGAACACAACGACAGTGTCATTGCGTGTTGGTACACCAGAATTACATTCATTTCCATTGAAACCCTGCCTTTGCCTTGCAGCATTGCATTGCATTGCAGAGGCAGTTGCAGTGCGTTCGGTGTGGTGCACACGTTGGATTCATCAAATGTATGTGTCAAACTGATTCCTCAAACTGTATGTGTAGACGGCTTGACAGAAATGGTAGCAGAAGGTGAATGTTGAACTTTTGTGGCAGACATATCCAGATGATGCTGCGTACTATTTTGCGCCACGACGCTGTCGGTGTGTTCGTTCCTGAAAACTGTTCCTGCAGAAATACATTCATTGAATTTGGGAGGCAATCCCCACCACTGTGACTCATCTGCCAGACTGCGGTGCCACTGCGCGCAGTGTGTCCACATGCATTGGATTTTTCAACTTCTTTGTGGTGGTGCTGTTCTAGTAGTAAACCACTGAATAAGTTCTGTGATTCTTGCACCGACAGCGTAATGGCGCAAAATATTACATAGCAACATCTGGATATATGTATGCAACAAAAGTTTACTTTCTGCTACCATGTCTGTCAAGCCGTCTACAGCATACATTCCATAAATCCAACGCATGCACCACACCACACCATACGCACTGCAACCGCAATGCTGCAAGGCAAACGCAGCGTTTCATTGGAAGTGAGTGTAATTCTGGTGTACCGAAATGCAATGACTGCCCTGTCGGCGTGTTGGAAGCAGTGATTCAGGGGGGTGGATTGTGAAGACTATGTGTAGCGTTAGAACTACAGGGGACAGCAAAGACAGTGATACTGGACTCTCTCTTATCTCCTGAAAGATGTGTGTTTTTAACAATGGTGTCATTGCACATGGACAGCACTAGTCATTGTTCAAGATCAAGAGTAGCCACGTTCAAAGTCTGCGCAAAGCAAAGCAGTCGGCAAAAAAAACGGCAACTTCTCTAACAAATCTTTTTTTGGGGGGGGGGTCTTACAGAGTTTTCTAAGAAATATCTTTTTTTCTCCATTCTGAATATGGGTAATTTTTTTATTACAAAATCAAAATCAATTTGGCTTCTCTCTCCAAACAGCATACATAATACATTCTCTTCTGTTTTTCTTCAGTAAAAGGACACTCTGTCTACAGCCGATCTGAGATATAACACGCCTCAGTCAGACACACTGGATATAATCAAATCAATGTTTATCTGTCACATGCACCGAATACAACAACCTTACAGTGAAATGCTGACTTACAAGCCCTTAACCAACAATGCAATTTTAAGAAAAAAAAGTGTCAAGTAAAAAAATTGAAAAGTTAAAAATTGAAATAACAAATAAATAAAGAGCAGCTGTAAAACAACAGAGTAGCGAGGCTATATACAGGCTCAGCAGGAAGTGAAACACAAAGCATGCACACGGCTTCCTGTGTCCCAAGGACATCTGAAAATATTTTTTTTTCCTGGAGGAACTAATGTTATATGTTTTCTCTGTTGCTCAGGGGAGTATTAAATGGGCCGGAACATGCCGTGTTTGAGGTGGTCCTCGTGCTCTGAACTGTTATGTCTTCCAGTGTGTGTGTGTGTGTGTGTGTGTGTGTGTGTGTGCGTGTGTGTATATGTGTGTACGTGTGTGTGTGCGTGTGTATATGTGTGTGTGTGTGTGTGTGTGTGTGTGTGTGTGTGTGTGTGTGTGTGTGTGTGTGTGTGTGTGTGTGTGTGTGTGTGTGTTCATGGTGCTGTTCTGTCTTCCACACCAGTGCTCAGTGACACATTTGATTTGTCAACCCACCCAGAGAACATGCTGTATGTCAACTTGATACAACAACACAACACCCTGTATTCCCCTTGTAGTTCACATTCACACTTCACTCTGGTCAAACTAGGGTCAGGGTCACGGTCAGGGTCACGGTCAGGGTCAGGGTCAGGGAATGGGGTGTACAGATGTAGGATTTTCATTCGAGACAGTTTCTCACAACAGGAAAATAATACTGCAGCAACAGGACATTTTTATTATTATGTGTAATATAATGAATGGACATTGGTGAAAGGGTTGTGTGTGTGTGTGTGTGTGTGTGTGTGTGTGTGTGTGTGTGTGTGTGTGTGTGTGTGTGTGTGTGTGTGTGTGTGTGTGTGTGTGTGTGTGTGTGTGTTTGTGTGTGTGTGTTTGTCAAAAGGCATCTCAATGTCATGTAGAGTAGGTGAGGTGATATTGTGACTCGGTGATGACATACACAGAGGAGACAACAGACAGGAAAAGAGGGAGGTTTTAATACCGTATGCAGTGTGTGTTTGTGTCTAGGTTGGCTTAAAAGCCATCCGAGTGAATTACCATTCACACACACACACACACACACACACACGAGTGTACAAATCCCTGTGGCAGTGTCAAGAAAGTGTGTTCGCAGGTGTTTGACTGAAAGCTTGTGTACTGAGTGTGGGCGTGGCTGCGTGCTCATGTCAATGCGTGTGTGTAAGAAAAGAGAGAAAGCAGAGGTCAGAGTTCAAAACATGCCCCTAGGTGCATCAATAACCTCCATTAAAGGAGTGCACAGAGTGCCAGTCCCAGTTTAGGGCTAGGTACATCAAGACAACACTGAGGAACATTAGGTGTTGCTGTCAGGAATGATACTGTTGAAAAGAGAAAATACTGTTGAAACACAGAAAGAGCTTTCAACTAGCTTTAAAACCTGTTGGGGCTAGGGGGCAGTATTTTCACGGCCTGATGAAAAACGTACCCAATTTGAACAGGTTACTACTCTGGCCCAGAAACTAGAATATGCATATTATTAGTAGATTTGGATGAAAAACACTCTGAAGTTTCTAAAACCATTTGAATGGTGTCTGTAAGTATAACATAACTCATATGGCAGGCAAAAACCTGAGAAAAATACAAGCAGGAAATCAAAATCTGGTGCCTGTAGTTTTTTCAAGTCATTGCCAATCGAACACACAGTGACTAAGGATTCATTTTGCACTTCCTAAGGCTTCCACTAGATGTCAACAGTCTTTAGAAAGTTGTTTGAGGCTTCTATGATGAACAGAGACCGAATGAGAAGGCTGGGAAGTTGGTAACCCAGGGAATGACATCACTTCATTGGCGCGCATTCATGAGAGAGGAAGCTCTGTTCCAAAACGTTTTTCAAGACACTGGAATGGTCCGGTTGGAATATTACTGAGGTTTCACGTTAAAATGGCCCTAAAGATTGATGCTATACAAAGTTTGACATGTTTGAACGAATGTAAATAGATTTTTTTTTTAACTTTTCGTCGTGACATTTTCCTCGCGCGTCCTACATTTTGAGTAGCTTACTGAACGCGCTAACAACATGGAGTTATTTGGACATAAATTATGAACTTTATCGAACAAAACAACATTTATTGTGGACCTGGGATTCCTGGATTGCCTTCTGATGAAGATTATTAAAGGTAAGTGAATATTTCTAATGCTATTAATGCATTTAAATGACTCCAAAATGGCGGCTATCTGTATTGCCTAGTGTATTTTTCTGAGCGCAGTACTCAGATTATTGCAAAGTGTGCTTTCCCAGTAAAGTTATTTTGAAATCTGTCAATGCGGTTGCATTCAGGAGATGTTAATCTATAATTCTTTGAATAACAGTTTAATATTTTATCAACATTTATAATGAGTATTTTTGTATATTCACCGGCAGTTTTGGGGGAGATACATTTTCTGAACATCACGCGCCAATGTAAAATGCTGTTTTTGGATATAAATATGAACTCGATAGAACAAAAAATTCATGTATTGTCTAACATAATGTCCTAGGAGTGTCATCTGATGAAGATTGTCAAAGGTTAGTGCATAATTTTAGCTGTTTTTCTGCTTTTGGTGACGCCTGTCCTTGCATTGAAAATGGCTGTGTGTAATTCTTTGTCTATGTACTGTCCTAACATAATCTAACTTTATGCTTTCGCCGTAAAGCCTCTTTGAAATCGGACAATGTGGTTGGATTAAGGAGATGTTTATCTCTCAAATGGTGTAAAATAGTTGATTGTTTGAGAAATTGAAATTATTCGATTTTTGCTGTTTTGAATTTCGCGCCATGCTATCTTGTCAAGCAATCCCGTTACAGGGATAAGAACGGGAAGGGGTGGCCCCAAGAGGTTAAAAAAACTGCGAACAACTTGAATATACAATATCATAACTTTCAGAAACTATAGCTGAGTCAACAGTACCACTGGGCTGATGCTTCTAGGTGGTTCTCTAGAAGAGCTGACAAAGAGCACACATGGAACACATGGAACACATGGAACACATCAAAAACACGATTCACATGATACACACGGAACACATCAAAAACACATAAAACACATGGAACACATGGAACACATGAAAAACAAATGGAACACATGAAAAACACATAAAACACATGGAAAACACATGGAACAAATGGAAAACACATGGAACACATGAAAAACAAATGGAACACACGAAAAACACATAAAACACATGGAACACATCAAAAACACATGGACACATGGAAAACACATGGAACACATGGAACACATGGAAAACACATGGAAAACACATGGAACACATGATTCACATGATACACATGATACACATGATACACATGGCACACATGAAAAACAAATGGAACATATGAAACACATGGAATGCATAAAAAACACATTGATACATGGAACACATGATTCACATGATACACATGGAACACATGATACACATGGAACACATGGAACACATTATAGACATGGAACACATGGAACACATGGTACACATGATACACATGGAACACATGATACACATGGAACACATGATACACATGGTACACATGATACACATGATACACATGGTATACATGGAACACATGGGACACATCAAAAACACGATTCACATGATACACATGGAAAACACATGAAAAACACATAAAACACATGGAAAACACATGGAACAAATGGAAAACACATGGAACACATGAAAAACAAATGGAACACACGAAAAACACATAAAACACATGGAACACATCAAAAACACATGGACACATGGAAAACACAAGGAACACATGGAACACATGGAAAACACATGGAAAACACATGGAAAATACATGGAACACATGATTCACATGATACACATGATATACATGGCACACATGGAACACATGATACACATGATACACATGGTATACATGGAACACATGGGACACATCAAAAACACGATTCACATGATACACATGGAACACATGAAAAAACAAATGGAACACATGAAACACATGGAATACATAAAAAACACATTGAACACATGGAACACATGATTCACATGATACACATGGAACACATGATACACATGGAACACATGGAACACATTATAGACATGGAAAACATGGAACACATGGTACACATGATACACATGGAACACATGATACACATGGAACACATGATACACATGGTACACATGGAACACATGATACACATGATACACATGGTATACATGGAACACATGGGACACATCAAAAACACGATTCACATGATACACATGGAACACATGAAAAACACATAAAACACATGGAACACATGGAACACATGGTACACATGATACACAGCGAACACATGATACACATGGTACACATGGAACACATGATACTCAGGGTACACATGGAACACATGATACACATGGTATACATGGAACACATGGGACACAGCAAAAACAC
>NC_138312.1:56637500-56640000 GCF_965601325.2 Salmo salar | reverse complement strand
GCGAGCTTCACGTTGTTTTTATCTGGTATTAGAAACAGTTTATTCCGTCTTAAATTTGATCGATTATTTACGTTTTAGAGTACCTAAGGTTGGATTAGGAACGTTGTTTGAAATGTTTGGACCAAGTTTACAGGTCATTTATTAGATACATTTTAGGCATGTTGGGCGAGTTGAAACCGGTGTATTTCTGAATCAAACGCGCCAAATAAATAGAAATTTTTGGGACATTAAGAAGGACATTATCTAACAAAAGGACCATTTGTGATGTTTCTGGGACATTTTGAAGTGCCAACAGAAGAAGATCTTCAAAGGTAAGGCATTAATTATATCGCTATTTCTGACTTTTGTGGCACACCTGCCTGGTTTAAATATGATTTTCATGTGTTTGTATGCAGGGCGCTGTCCGCAGATAATCGCATGGTTTGCTTTCGCCATAAAGCCATTTTTGAAATCTGACACAGCGGCTGGATTAACAAGAAGTTAAGCTTTATTTTGATGTATAACACATATTTTCAAGAATGTTAAATATTTGAATTTGGTATTTTATAATTTTGCGCTTTGCAATTTCACCGGATGTTGGCCAGGTGGGATGCTACCATCCTACCTGCCCATAATTAATAGATGCATGTTAGCGTTTTACCTCGTGAATCTTGTTCTGGAGCCAGCTCTGCCCAGAAGGCAAAGATTATGTGATTGGCAATGGTAAGGGCGGAGCTTACATTTGAAACGAGCTGCATGCTCTGAGAGGACATTTGACCAGGGTTAGTGCCTAAACCCTAATCCTGAACTTAACCTTTACAATAACCCTAACCTGAAGCATTTTACATTTCAACTTCACTGAGGGGACGTCAGAGTTTGGACGTAAGCTCAGCCCTCATTAATGAGTCTATTAAGTCATATGTGGGTGGCCTGAGGTAAAACGCTAATCTGCGTCTATTAAGTGATATGTAAGTGGCCCGAAGATATTCAGGGTTTGCATGTTTCGTCACAATATTGTTTTGAACATTCTTTTTAGGACTGATGCCCAACCGAGCAATATACTCAATGCATTCTCAATGGGTGCTGACGAAGATTTGGTTTAAAGTGCATTACTGTGGCTTGAAAAATTATTAGTAGGAAAACGTTATACTTTGACTTTATAAAGTTAGCTAGCTAGCTAAGATTGAGGGGAGACCACCGGATTTAACTAGCTAACATTAGCTATTTTTGATAGCTAATGACAATATTGCCAACTGTCTAAATGAAATTTAGGAGCAATGTAATGATTGCAAAGTTGTTTCCTACTAAATATTTGAGTACTTAAGCAATGTCATCGTACTTCCAAGCCATTATTGTGTAACTTAGACTAAACAGTCATTAGCCCACGTTCAGAAAGAATTGGCATTAACCATCAGTCAGACTTCAATGTGGCTGCGGCATCTGTAAAATGCTGATAACCATGGCAACAACACGACCGAGTGACGGAGGTGCAACCCATGAATAGCAGAGATGATTTATAATGTTGTCATGGGCTTTGGTTATCCTGATGAATGAAGTCAGTGAGGTGAAAGAATGTCTAACGCATTTGACTGGGCAGCAACCCTGTATAAAATATGAGACCACACCATGACCCTGTGTAAAATACGAGACTGTACCGTGACCCTGTTTAAAATACCAAACCATTTGGCAGGTTATGTTTCAGAGGACGCAAGACTCAACCTTCGCCTCCCAAGCCCATTGGGGAGTTACAGCGATGAGGCAAGATCGACATTGGGGAGAAAAAGGGGTTAAGGGGGAAACCATGACGAAGATTCCTGAAACCAGAACTACAATAGAAGACCTACACAAAACTACAATGGAACAACTCAGCAGAACAACAATGGAACACCTCTATAGAACTACAATGGAACATACAGTATAAACAGAACTACAATGGAACACCTCTATAGAACTACAATGGAACATACAGTATAAACAGAACTACAATGGAAAACCTATATAGAATTACAATAGAAGATACAGTATAAACAGAACTACAATAGAACACCTCTATAGAACTACAATGGAACATACAGTATAAACAGAACTTTAATGGTACACCTCTATTGAACATTTTTGTGTTGTTTTGGCTCTGTAGTCCAGCACTTTGGATTTGAAATGATAAAAGGACTATGAAGTTAAAGTGCAGAGTGCCAGCTTTAATTTGACGGAATTTTCATCCATATTGGGTAAATCGTTTAGAAAGTATAGCACTTATATGTGTATTAAAGTAGTAAAAAGTTAATTAAGTATTTGGTCCCATATTCATAGCACGCAATGACTACATGAAGTTTATGTCTCTACAAATATGTTGGATGCATTTGCTGTTTGTTTTGGTTGTGTTTCAGATTATTTTGTGCCCAATAGAAATGGTAAATAATAGAATGGTAAATAATGTCATTTTGGAGTCACTTTTATTGTAAATAAGAATATAATATGTTTTCTAAGCACTTCTACATTAATGTGGATGCTACCATGATTA
>NC_138312.1:56605000-56632500 GCF_965601325.2 Salmo salar | reverse complement strand
TCAGGCCCTACACCCAAACAAGGGCACTCCGTTCATCCACCTCTGGCCTGCTCGCCTCCCTACCTCTGAGGAAGCACAGTTCCCGCTCAGCCCAGTCAAAACTGTTCGCTGCTCTGGCACCCCAATGGTGGAACAAGCTCCCTCACGACGCCAAGACAGCGGAGTCAATCACCACCTTCCGGAGACACCTGAAACCCCACCTCTTCAAGGAATACCTGGGATAGGATAAAGTAATCCTTCTAACCCCCCCCCTTAAAAGATTTAGATGCACTATTGTAAAGTGGTTGTTCCACTGGATATTATAAGGTGAATGCACCAATTTGTAAGTCGCTCTGGATAAGAGCGTCTGCTAAATGACTTAAATGTAAATGTAAATGTAAATACAATAATATAATATTATACTTGCTCTGTTATGAAATCGTGGGACATGATCCGAGTTGTACTGTACTCACCACGTAAAGCTGCTTCCATAGCAAGGCCCATTCCTGCAGAGTGGAGGTCACCTCCGTCACTATGGGGTCTTCTACTGGTACCACTGTCTCATACTGCCTGTACACAGAGGTGAAAAATATATTTGAATAAGCATTATGACTAACCGCAAAGTAGACCTCTGCTACCCGACCTGCGCCCGACAGGCCATGACATTATACATCGGGTTAGGGCCAGGTATGGCCTTTTTTTTAAATGAATAACTAGGGTCCGGGTAGGGCTCAGGTATCACTAAATTGATCACTAACATTTTGAAGCTGCTGCACAGTACAGTCATATCTGGGAAATTCTGGGACAAGGAGAGCTCTCCTTCAAGGAGTGAATGGGAGTCAATACAGCGCTAGCTCAAAAACCCAACATTAGCATGTATTTCGTCAACAACAAATACAATATTATAAATATTTTCCCGAGATGTGAGATAATTCATTTGCTATCTGTAATATTGTATAGCTTTGGAATCGTGACATAAAGTACTTTAGAGGAAAATAAGCACATTTCTCGACTCATACCCTGACATTGAGAAGAGATTGCGTGACGATTAGCCTAACAAACGTGTTACGCAGCATGACAATGTGAATGTGATTGCTGGTTGGGGAATTATACCTTCATCTATTCATTGCCCAATGGGATTCCTATCGCCTTCTTTCTCTACTGTCTCTGGCAGAGCAGACAAACCCTATATCTGTCAGTCCCTTAGTTCCATCAGGCAGTATTAGTTATGTGTTTCATGTCCAGATGAGACTTTTGTTTTGAATCGTTCTATATTTCTTGTATTATTACATGCCGTTCAACTCCCAGCGTCTCTGATACAGAATACTGCCTCGCACAAATGGAAGCAACAGGGAATCAGGACATCTCCCAGACGGTCGACGAACAGGGATACCTACTTTGTCAGCACCACGACCAGCTGGCACAACTGGTGACGGCTATGGAGGAGGTCTGAGAGGCGTTGCCTTCAACAAGCAGAGGATACTCTACCACCAGTCGACCCAGCGAGCCAGAACACCAGTCTATTCAGCAGTCCCCCAGGTCAGAAATGCCCATTTGTCTCTCCAGGACAAATATGACGGGACCCCATCTAAATGCCGTGGCTTCCTACTTCAGTGCTTCCTTTTACACCGGATTTTGCGCACCAGATGGGAGCTTCCTCCATTGAGAGGTTCAAGGTTGCCACGGTCATTTCTCTGCCGACTGGCTTCGTATGAGGGGTTATGACTGTGTTCAGAGGTATTTTCGATCATCCACCGGAGGACAGAGAGGAGGGAGAGCGCCTATTCCAGCATCCAGTGGATGGAATGAGCCAGCACTCTGTACGCTATTCAGAAGAGGACTGCGAGAGGAGGTCCAAACGGAACTGGCACGTCGAGACAACAACCTCTACTTGGACGACACTCATCGCGATGGTCATCCATTTTAGATAACCTACTTTGGGAGCGTCAGTACCCTCATCGCTTCTCCCTCTCCCTCAGGGACCACTCTGCATCAGAGCCTGAACCCATTGAGGTAGGGGTCACATGCGTCCCCGCGGCTGAGCTACGCAGATGGAAACAGCTGGGACTCTGTCCCTATTGTGGTCAAGGGGGGCACCAGCTTCAACAGTGTCCGGTACATCCCAACTCGGGATCCACGAGAGCAGAGGGACGGTCACGTGATCTTCCACCTCCTGGGGCAGGTGTGAGTATCCCATCTTCATCATTTTCTGCTAAACTCTTTTTAGTGTCGATCACACGAGCTGGCTGTCCCTCATGTACTGTTTCTACAGCGCTGGTGGATTCCGGTGCCACGGGAACTTTATTTATTATTCTCTGAACATCTCCTTATACCCGCTCTCCTCTCCGTTTCCGCTTCAAGCCCTGATAATCGACCACTAGGATCCAGGAACCATCACACACATCACCTCACCACTCACCCTGGAGTTCATTCATAAGGAAAGCATTCCCTTATTCATCATTAGTGCACCAGCTCACAAGATAATCTTCGGGCCTCCCATGGCTCCAATGACATAACCCCACCATCTCATGGTCGAGGATGAGAATCACGGACAGGTCACCCGAATGCTGGAGGACCTGCTTTCCCGTCCTCTCTCGAGTCGTAGCCCCTGTGGTCTGGGATGTAGATGTGGTCCTTCGCCAGGCTCTGGAGAAGGAACCCGCACCCACTACCTGCCCCCCTGAGCGCATCTACGTTCCCACGGGGATAAGGGATTGGTTGCTGATCTGGGCGCACACAGCTGTCATCGCTGGACATCCAGGGATCACCCGTACTATTCAATCTCTCTCAGAGAGGTATTGGTGGCCCACCTAGGTGCAGGACATTATTCGCTACGTCAACTCCTGTTCTGTGTGTGCCCAAACTAAATCCCCTGGCACGCTCCAGCAGGGAAACTTCATCCCCCTTGCCTCAACATCCCTGGTCTCATCTATCCATTGATTTTGTCACTGATCTCCCCTCTTCTGACGGTTTCACCATAATTTTGGTGGTTGTGGATAGTTGATCTAAATCCTGTCGTTTTTTATCCCTTTCTCTGATCTCCCTACTGCTCTCCAGGTCGCTGAGGCACTGTTACAGGAGGTCTTCTGGCATCGTCTCCAACCGTGGCCTCCAATTCACATCACTGGTATGGAGAGCCTTCATGGAGAAGCTCGGGGTCATGGTCAGCCTCACTTCCGGGTATATACCTCAGTCTAACAGGCAGGCGGGGAGGATGAACAAGGAGCTGGGGAGGTTCCTGAGGAGCCACTACAAGGACCGGCAGGGGGAGTGGGCCCGATTCCTTCCCTGGGCAGAATTCATTATGCCACTCCTCCACTGGGCTGACTCCCTTCCAGTGTGTTCTGAGTTATCAGCCGGCCCTGACTCCGTAGACCCCGGGCCAGACCGAAGCTCCTGCGGTGGATGAGTGTTTCAGGCACGCAGAAGAAGTGTGGAGCGATGCTCACCATCAGAAGGAGCAGGAGGATCGCCACCGCAGGGAGGCTCCCGTGTTCCAACCTGGTGATCGCGTCTGGCTCTCCACCAGGAACCTCCCGCTCCGCCTGCCCTGCAAGAAGCTGAGCCCCCGGTTTGTAGGGCTGTTCAAGGTTCTCCGGAGGGTCAACTCCCCAGTGACTACCATATCTCACCTTCCTTTCATGTCTCCCTTCTCAGACTGTTTGTTCCTGATCCCCCGGATGAGGTTGTCCCCCACGACACCCCTCCACCTCCCCTGGACGTTGAGGGAGGTCCCGCCTATGCCGTCAGATGCCTACTGGACTCTCAACGTTGTGGGGGTCGGCTCCAGTCACTCCCTTAGTTCCATTACCAAGGCAGTATTAGTTATGTGTTTCATGTCCAGATGCTACTCTTATCTTGTATTATTAAACTCACCCCCCAGCACCTGCTTCTCGACTCCCAGCGACTCCCTTACAGAGTGACAGACAGATAGGAGCAGCTAATAAATGTACTAATGGAGGTAGTTATTTTGCGTTTCGGGCAGGGCAAGGCCTTAAATTTGGTCCCGCTTATGCCGTCAGATGCCTACTGGACTCCCGACGTCGTGGGGCTCGTCTCCAGTACCTGGTGGACTGGGAGGGGTACGGTTCAGAGGAGCAGTGTTGGGTTTCGGTGGAGGACATTCTGGATCCCAACATCATCCGTGATTTCCACCTTCGCCGTCCAGACTGGCCCGCTCCTCGCCCTTGAGGCCGGGAGGGTACTGTCACATCTACACCCACCTCTCCGGCGTTCGACATCGCCGGTTTACTAGTCACTGGCTCTGATAACCATCATTACGCACACCTGCCACCATCATTATGCGCACCTGCGTCTCATCATGAGACACACCTGGACTCCATAAGTTCACTGATTACCTCCCCTATATCTGTCACTCCCTTAGTTCCATTACCAAGGCAGTATTAGTTATGTGTTTCATGTCCAGATGCTACTCTTATCTTGTGTTATTAAACTCACCCCCAGCACCTGCTTCTCGACTCCCAGCGTCTCCCTTACAGAGTGACAGACAGATAGGAGCAGCTAATGGATTTACTATCGGAGGTAGTTATTTCTGACTTCGGGTTTCGGGTAGGGCAAGGCCTTCAATTTGGCAGAATCAATCGGGTCTGGGTTCGATAGGCCCTGAACGTCGCAGGGAAGGGTAGGGCTCGGAATAAAAATGTATGCCCGTGCAGGGCTTTACCGCACATCATCAACATTGTGAACATTGTTTGTGTGTGTGTGTGGGTAAGCCTTCAGATATTTGACATGCTGTAAATGTATTACTATCTATCCCCAGCAAACAGTATATTACCATATAAACGTCCCTCCTAAATCATTCAGAAGCCAGATGGTTTTAAAATCTATTTTGCACACTTTTAAACCAAACTGCAATTACACAGGTCTTACAGTCTTAATAGACCCGAGCCTAACCCCCTCCGTCATAGCTTAAATCTACCCTCTCTCAAAAACACTCTCACCTTCTCTCTCTCTCCTCTCTCCCTCATCTCAATCCTCTCCCCGCCTCCCTCCCTTTACCTCTGTCCCTCTCTCTACCTCTCCTATAGCCTCCCAATGACTCCCTCCCTCCCTCCCCATCCTCCCTCTCTCCCTATATCCCACCCTCTCTCATCCCCTTACTGATTAATATATCATGGTCCTCCACCCCAGGCCACCTGATTCAACGGATGTTAGTTCCCGATTCCACGGACGTTAGTTCCTGATTCCACGGATGTTAGTTCCTGATTCCACGGACGTTAGTTCCTTGTTCCACGGACGTTAGTTCCTTGTTCCACGGACGTTAGTTCCTTGTTCCACGGACGTTAGTTCCTTGTTCCACCGACGTTAGTTCCTGATTGCACGGACGTTAGTTCCTGATTCCACGGACGTTAGTTCCTGATTCCACGGACGTTAGTTCCTGATTCCACCGACGTTAGTCCCTGATTCCACCGACGTTAGTTCCTGATTGCACCGACGTTAGTTCCTGATTGCACCGACGTTAGTTCCACTTGTTATTTCTTTGTCTCCCTGTTACAATCTGATGTCCCTCTATATCTCTAACACACACAAGTACGGATACACGCACACTCACAAGCACACACTCACAAACACTCACAAACACAGATACATATGAAAGTATGGACACAGACACAAACACATAAACATACACACAAACGCAAGCAAGGACACATGCACGCACACACATACAAAGGCTTGCATTAAGACCCAAGCAGAGATCCACATCTGTAACAGACAACTGTAACAGACACATCTGTAACAGACACATCTCTGACAGACACATCTGTAACAGAAACATCTCTGACAGACACAACAGTAACAGACACAAATGTAACAGACACATCTCTGACAGACACAACTGTAACAGAAACATCTCTGACAGACACAAATGTAACAGACACAACTGTAACAGACACAAATGTAACAGACACATCTCTGACAGACACAAATGTAACAGACACAACTGTAACAGACACAACTGTAACAGACACATCTGTAACATACACATCTCTGACAGACACAAATGTAACAGACACATCTCTGACAGAAACAACTGTGACAGACCAAACGTGGCTCTATAGTTCCAGCTCTCCATCTCCCCGCTGTCTTTTCCGCTCTGTCTTTACACATACCTGTATCTCTGTCTTTACATGTACCTGTATCTCTGTCTTTACATGTACCTGTATCTCTGTTTTACACATACCTGTATCTCTGTCTTTACACATACCTGTATCTCTGTCTTTACACATACCTGTATCTCTGTCTTTACACATACCTGTATCTCTGTCTTTATACATACCTGTATCTCTGTCTTTACACGTACCTGTATCTCTGTCTTTACACGTACCTGTATCTCTGTCTTTACACATACCTGTATCTCTGTCTTTACACATACCTGTATCTCTGTCTTTACACATACCTGTATCTCTGTCTTTACATGTACCTGTATCTCTGTCTTTACATGTACCTGTATCTCTGTCTTTATATGTACCTGTATCTCTGTCTTTACATGTACCTGTATCTCTGTCTTTACAAGTACCTGTATCTCTGTCTTTACATGTACCTGTATCTCTGTCTTTACATGTACCTGTATCTCTGTCTTTACATGTACCTGTACCTCTGTCTTTACATGTACCTGTACCTCTGTCTTTACATGTACCTGTATCTCTGTCTTTACATGTACCTGTATCTCTGTCTTTACATGTACCTGTATCTCTGTCTTTACATGTACCTGTATCTCTGTCTTACACATACCTGTGTTTACATACACCTCAGCCAAATACATTTAAAATCAGTTTCTCACATTCCTGACATTTAATCCTAGTAAAAATTCCCTGTCTTAGGACAGTTAGGATCACCACTTTATTTTAAGAATGTGAAATGTGAGAATAATAGTAGAGAGAATGATTTATTTCAGCTTTTATTTCTTTCATCACATTCCCAGTGGGTCAGACATTTACATTCACTCAATTAGTATTTGATAGCATTGCCTTTAAATTGTTTAACTTCGGTCAAACGTTTCAGGTAGCCTTCCACAAGCATCGCACAATTTGTTGGGTGAATTTTGGCCCATTCCTCCTGACAGAGCTGGTGTAACTGAGTCAGGTTTGTAGACCTCCTTGCTTGCACATGCTTTTTCAGTTCTACCCACACATTTTCTATGGGATTGAGGTCAGGGCGTTGTGATGGCCATCCAATACCTTGACTTTGTTGTCCTTATGCCAATTTGCCACAACTTTGGAAGTATGCTTGGGGTCATTATCCATTTGGAAGACCCATTTGCGACCAAGCTTTAACTTCCTCACTGAAGTCTTGAGATGTTGCTTCAATATATCCACATAATTGTCCTTCCTCATGATGCCATCTATTTTGTGAAGTGCACCAGTCCCTCCTGCAGCAAAGTATCCCCACAACATGATGCGGCCACCTTTGTGCTTCACGGCTGGGATGGTGTTCTTCGGCTTGCAAGCCTCCCCCTTTTTCCTCCAAACATAACAATGGTCATTATGGCCAAACAGTTCTATTTTTGTTTCATCAGACCATAAGACATTTCTCCAAAAAGTACGATCTCTGTCCCCATGTGTTATTTGCAAACCGTAGTCTGGCTTTTTATGGCAGTTTTGGAGCAGTGGCTTCTTCCTTGCTGAGCGGCCTTTCAGGTTATGTCAATATATATATATGCTTTGCTGCAGGAGGGACTGGTGCACTTCACAAAATAGATGGCATCACGAGGAAGGACAATTATGTGGATATATTGAAGCAACATCTCAAGACATCAGTCAGGAAGTTAAAGCTTGGTCGCAAATGGGTCTTCCAAATGGACAATGACCCCAAGCATGCTTCCAAAGTTGTGGCAAAATGGCTTAAGGACAACAAAGTCAAGGTATTGGAATGGTCATCACAAAGCCCTGACCTCAATCCTATAGAAATTATGTGGGCAGCACTGAAAAAGCATGTGCGAGCAAGGAGGCATCCAAACCTGACTCAGTTACACCAGCTCTATCAGGAAGAATGAGCCAAAATTCACCCAACTTATTTTGGGAAGCTTGTGGAAGGCTACCTGAAACATTTGACCCAAGTTAAACAATTTAAAGGCAATGCTACCAAATACTAATTGAGTGTATGTAAAATGCTGACCCACTGGGAATGTGATGAAAAAAATAAAAGCTGAAATAAATCATTCTCTCTACTATCATTCTGACATTTCCCATTCTTAAAATAAAGTGGTGAACCTAACTGACCTAAGACCGGGAATTTTCACTAGGATTAAATGTCAGAAATTGTGAAAAACTGAGTTTAAATGTATTTGGCTAAGGTGTATAAAAACTTCCGACTTCAACTGTAACATATAGTTCATTGACCTAGAGGTCCATAATGCACTGCTGTTTCTCTCTAGGCCAGGGAGATGGTTTAGGGACAATTACAGCTGACATAGCTGTTATAAGCAGCTTCCCAAAACGGCACCCGATTACCTTTATAGTACACTGTTTTAGACTCATGGGTCTCTGGGCAAAACTAGTGTACTATATAGGGAATATTGTGTAAGTTGTGATGCCGACATACTGTAGGTTTCTGGATAAATACACTGATCTAGGTTTAAAAACTGGGCGGATGGAGAGACAGTGCTAGGTACACATTGCTATACCCCACCCGTAAAGAAAGATGTACGGTAGGCTGCAGTATTTAGCTCTGCCTGAGATGTACGGTAGACTAGTATTTGGCTCCGTCTGAGATGTACGGTAGGCTGTAGTATTTAGCTCTGCCTGAGATGTACGGTAGGCTGCAGTATTTAGCTCTGCCTGAGATGTACGGTAGGCTGCAGTATTTAGCTCTGCCTGAGATATACGGTAGGCTGTAGTATTTAGCTCTGCCTGAGATGTACGGTAGGCTGCAGTATTTAGCTCTGCCTGAGATGTACGGTAGGCTGCAGTATTTAGCTCTGCCTGAGATGTACGGTAGGCTGTAGTATTTAGCTCTGCCTGAGATGTATGGTAGGCTGCAGTATTTAGCTCTGCCTGAGATGTACGGTAGGCTGCAGTATTTAGCTCTGCCTGAGATGTACGGTAGGCTGTAGTATTTAGCTCTGCCTGAGATGTACGGTAGGCTGTAGTATTTAGCTCTGCCTGAGATGTACGGTAGGTTGTAGTATTTGGCTCCGTCTGAAACATGCTCTGATGTTCTGAAGTCTCTGGCTGTCTGACTGCAGTATAGGCAGACAGACAGCGGGATTTTTTATTTATTTCTTTCCCATCAATATTTATGAGAAAACAGCACCTCCATCACTCAAACCCAGAGAGCAAGCCTGTGTCCTAAATGGCACCATATTCCCTATAAAGTGCTATACTTATTAACGGTGCCCTATGGTCCCTGGTCAAAATAAGTGCACTAAATAGGGGATAGGGAACCATTTAGGACACAAAATAATATATATATATATATATATATATATATATATATATATATCCTGTCTGTGTGTCACTCCCATTGGGACCCTGCTCCTGAGGACACACCTGTGAATATCAACACCAGGGAGTACTGTCAGATAGGATAGAGACTGTTTTGGTTTACTCTTGGTTTAGCTTTAAAGTTGTATTTCTCTGTTTCTCAGGTTAAGTTTAGCTTATTAGGATCCCCGTTAGCTACTGCACATGAGGCAGCTACTCTTCCTGGGGTCCACATAAAACATAAAATTACATGACAAAGTACAGAACCTTTATAGATAAGGACATTACATTCTAAATAAAACATTTAAAAAAAATATGAGTTATATATTGGAAAGGCACCAAGAGACAACAAAAATATGATAAAAAAAATTATAATAATATTTCACCTTTATTTAACCAGGTAGGCCAGTTGAGAACAAGTTCTCATTTACAACTGCGACCTGGCCAAGATAAAGCAAAGCAGTACGACAAAAACAACAACACAGGGTTACACATAAACTAGCGTACAGTCAATAACACAATAGAAAAATCTATGTACAGTGTGTGCAAATGTAGAGTAGGGAGGTAGGCAATAAATAGGCCATAGAGGTGAAAATATTACAATTTAGCATTAACACTGGAGTGATGGATGTGCAGATGATGATGTGCAAGTAGAGATACTGGGGTGCAAAAGAGCAAGAGGACAAATAACAATATGGGGATGAGGTAGTTGGGTGGGCTATTTACAGATGGGCTGTGTACAGGTGCAGTGATCGGTAAGCTGCTCTGACAGCCGATGCTTAAAGTTAGAGAGGGAGATATAAGACTCCAGCTTCAATGATTTAAAGGCTATTCATATATAGATATTAATATTGTTATATCCAGTACAGTTCAATTAGATCTTTAGAAAGAGGATATGCGCTGTGATACAATATGTTTTTTTATTTGTTGTTTTTTTAAGCCAAACTTGCTTTTTGCCTGAATAACCTCTGGTGCCAGATCGATCCATGATGACATGGCTCTATACATAACTGAGTAACCTCTGGTGCCAGATCGTTCCATGATGACATGGCTCTATACATATAGATTATACAAGTGGTTAGAAGAGAAGTAGTCAATTTCTCCCCAACCCTCAACCATGAAAGACTATCCTGCATGTTGATGATAGTAGTTCTGTGTGTGCAGTTAAGGGCAAGGCGTGCTGCTCTGTTTTGAGCCAGCTGAAGCTTTGCTAGGTCTTTCTTTGCTGCACCTGACCATATTACCGGACAGTAATCAAGATGGGACAAGACCAGAGCTTGAACAACTAGTACAGTTGATCTTTGTGTAAAAGAAACACAGAACATATTTTCATAAGGTGTTTATAAATGATGTGATACCCATTAGGGATGCTCTTTGAAGCAACACATCCGTTCATACAGTACACATCAATCTCTTGACTATAGAAGTAAATATACAGTGCATTCAGAAAGTATTCAGACCCCTTGACTTTTTCCACCTTTTGTTATTCTAAAATGGATTAAATTGTTTTCCCCTCTAATAAATCTACACACAATAACCCATTATGACAAAGCAAAAAAAATGTTTAGAAATGTTTGCAAATGTATAAAAAAAGACAACTGAAATATCACATTTACTTAAGTATTCAGACCCTTTACTGAGTACTCTGTTGAAGCACCTTGTCACATCCTGACCATAGAAAGCTTTTATTTTCTATGGTAGAGTAGGTCAGGGCGTGACAGGTTTTTTTTCTAGTTGTTATTTTCTATGTGGGGTTCTAGTTTAGTTTTTCTATGTTTAGGTGATTGGTGTGATTACCAATTAGAGGCAGCTGGTAATCATTGTCTCTAATTGGGGATCATACTTAAGTAGATTGTTTTTCACTGGGGGGTTATGGGATATTGTTTCTATATAGTTGTATTATAATCACGGTTTGTCTATTCTTTATTTTTTTTGTATTTGCATTACGTTTCACTTTATAATAAATTATGTGGAACGCTACTCATGCTGCACCTTGGTTCGATCATTTTTATGACGAACGTGACAGAATATCCCATCCGACCAGGACCAAGCAGCGTGACCAGGTGAAGGAGTCCTGGACTTGGGAGGATATTCTGGATGGGAAGGGATCCTGGACTTGGGAGGAAATCCTGGCAGGACAGGATCGCCTTCCATGGCAGGAGACGCAAGCTGTGAAGGAAGGACAGCAACGACGACAGGGTTCGCGGCCACGACACAAGCCCAAGAAGCAACCTCAAAATATATTTTGGGGGGGCACATGGGGTGGTCGGCGAGGCCGAGGGGCGAGTCGGAGAGCGAAGAGGAATATTGGGGTGAGTCAGAGTCTGAGGAGTTATTGGATAAATTGGTGGAGAGTGAACGGAGGGGAGATTTAGAGACGTTTGAGGAATTGTTGGATAAATTGGAGGAGAGTGAAGAGAGAGAGCTGTTGGTTTGGCGTAGTATACACGGCATTCGCCCTGAGGAGCGTGTTAGTCGTCCAATGTCACCTGTGTCAACTCCACGTACTCGTCCTGAGAAGTGTGTTAAAGTTCCGGTACAATTGAGGCCGGCTATACACACCTGGTCTCCAGTGCGCCTTCACAGCCCAATATGTCCTGTGTCACCTCCTCGTACTCTCCCTGACGTTCGTGTCCCTAGTCTGGTGCGTCCTGTGCCTGCTCCTCGCACTCGCCCTGAAGTGCGTGTTCCCAGTCAGGTATGTCCTGTGCCTCCTCCTCGCACTCTCCCTGAGGTGCGTGTTTCTAGTCCAGTGCCACCTGTACCGGTCTCACGCATCAGGCCTCTAGTGCACCTCCCTAGTCTAGTACGTCCTGTGCCTGCTCCTCGCACTCACCCTGAAGTGCGTGTTCCCAGTCAGGTATGTCCTGTGCCTCCTCCTCGCACTCTCCCTGAGGTGCGTGTCACTAGTCCGGAACCTCCTGAGATGGCCCAAAGTCCGGAACCTCCTGAGAAGGCCCACAGTCTGGAACCTCCTGAGAAGGCCCACAGTCTGGAACCTCCTGAGAAGGCCCACAGTCTGGAACCTCCTGAGAAGGTCCACAGTCCGGAACCTCCTGAGAGGGAGCACAGTCTAGAGTCTCCAGTGACGGTCTGCAGTCCAGAACCTCCAGCGACGGTTGGCGGTCCAGAGCTCGCAGGATTCGCAGGATGAGAGGGTTCTTCATCCCGCACCAGAACCGCCTCCGATGCAGGAGGATCCGCGGGATGAGAAGGTTCTTCGTCCTGCACCAGAGCCGCATCCTATGCTGGCGGATCCACAGGAGGAGAGGGTTCTTCGTCCTGCACCAGAGCCGCCACCAACACTAGACACCCACCCTAACCCTCCCTTTTTTTTTTTTTTTTCAGGTTTTGCGTTTGGAGTCCGCACCTAAGGGTGGGGGGGGGGGGGGTACTGTCACGTCCTAACCATAGAAAGCTTTTATTTTCTATGGTAGAGTAGGTCAGGGCGTGACAGGGTTTTTTCTAGTTGTTATTTTCTATGTGGGGTTCCAGTTTAGTTTTTCTATGTTTAGGTGATTGGTGTTAGAGGCAGCTGGTAATTGTTGTCTCTAATTGGGGATCATACTTAAGTAGCTTGTTTTTCACTGGGGGGTTATGGGATATTGTTTCTGTATAGTTGTATTATAGTCACGGTTTGGCTATTCTTTATTTGTTTTGTATTTGCATTATGTTTCACTTTATAATAAATTATGTGAAACGCTACTCACGCTGCGCCTTGGTCTGATCATTTTTATGACGAATGTGACACACCTTTGGCAGCGATTACAGCCTTGAGTCTTCTTGGGTATGACACTACCAGCTTGGCACACCTCTATTTGGAGGTTTCTCCCATTATTCTCTGCAGATCCTCTCAAGCTCTGTCAGGTTGGATAGGGAGCGTAGCTGCACAGCTATTTACAGGTCTCTCCAGAGATGTTTGATCAGGTTCAAGTCCGGGCTCTGGCTGGGCCACTTAAGGACATTCAGAGACTTGTCCCGAAGCCACTCCTGCATTGTTTTAGCAATGTGCTTAGGGATGTTGTCCTGTTGGAAGGTGAACCTTCGTCCCAGTCTGAAGTCCTGAGCGCTCTGGAGCAGGTTTTCTCCCAGTCCCTGCCTCGGAAAAACATCCCCACAGCATGATGCTACCACCACTATGCTTCACTGTAGGGATGGTGCCAGGTTTCCTCCAGACATGACGCTTGAGAAAGAGTTTAATATTGGTTTCATCAGACCAGAGAATCTTGTTTCTCATGTTCTGAGAGTCATTTAGATGCCTTTTGGCAAACTCCAAGCGGGCTGTTATGTGCCTTTTACTGAGGGGTGGCTTCCGTCTGGCCACTCTACCATAAAGGCCTGATTGGTGGAGTGCTGCAGAGATAGTTGTCCTTCTGGAAGTTTCTCCCATCTCTACAGAGGAACTCTGGAGCTCAGTCAGAGTGACCATCAGGTTCTATATAGCTAGGGGTCATCATCTAAAATAACCATAATTTATAAAACAGTTCTTATTTGATTAATGGTGGTCGGACCATCTATGTGAAGCTAGCCACATTAAGGATTAGCCACAATAGTGGACTTTGCAGTTAGCCTTCAAAATAAAAGTATGTCATTGACAGTGATGCAAATGAATACAAATAGTAGAGACGTCATAATTGAATAGATCATGCTAAACGAGGTTGGAATGTTGTTAAAAAATGTTGTTAAAAAAATTGTTAATTTGATTCAAATCTGGATGTATTATATTTTAGAATTGCATTGGGGGTGTAACGGCCATCGTAGTAATTGGACCAAGGCTCAGCGGGTTGAGTGCTCATCTTAACTTTTATTGTGAACACGACTAATAAACAAAACAATAAACAAACGAACGAACAGTCTTGTAGGCTCACACAGCAGTACAAAGAACAACCTCCCACAATTCCCAAAACAAACATACTCCTAATTATAGGACCTTCAATCAGAGGCAACAATAAACAGCTGCCTCCAATTGAAGGCCCCAATCCCAATTACTTAAACAAAGATCTAAACACCCTAGAATAGACAAACATAGAACAATGACTAAAACCCCGGAATACATAAATCAAACACCCCTCTACATAAACACACACCCCGAACCATATAAAACAAATACCCCCTGCCACCTCCTGACCATACTTATTTCCTGTACAGCCTTAACTATGGATTGTGGATCAATGACATGGGGTACGGGGTCTACTCAGCGACAACCAGAGAACATTAGCGTCATAGCTCTTATTGCGGGACTCTGAAACAACTGTGAATTGAGCCATATTTATTGTCAACCTGTGTGTATTGAACACTATTCCAGAGGAAAAACAATACTGCGTGGATGTTTTGGAGTTTGATAACTCTGAGGAGGACGTTGGGAAAAAATATCTTGGGTATTGAGTAGACTGATACCCCATTTCATTGATCCCCAATCCTTCGGTAAAGCTGTACAGTGTAATATGAATGTCAATACACACAATAGGCTGACTGGGGAGGAGATTTCACACAGTGACAGTCCTGAGATAAGAGCTACAATGCTACTCTTCACAGTTGTGTTCTGTGGATGTAACTGAGTAGACTGATACCCCATTTCATTGCTTCACATTCCAACGTTGTTTAACATTATCTAGTCTAAATATGACATGATTACAACAATTGTAACCTTCTTTATCACTTTCAAAGAGGTACTTTTATTTTGAAGGCAAACCGCAAATTCCACTATTGTGCCTAATCCTTATTGTGAACAACACATAACCCAGTCCGGTCGAGACTCACTAACCAGATGAAGCTAGCTGGCTGCTTATAACGTTAGCTTTGGGCAACAGGGTTAATGAACTGAAGTTCATTTTCAACAGGCGAACAACAAGTGGCTACCTACTCCGGTAGAGCAACATGTGTACCGGTGCTCGATGAGTCGGCGAAAGCCAACATCACCCACGACAGAGAACGGTTGATTGTTGGCGTTAATGGATTTCACCTTTGAGTTGTCCCGCTGAAATGTTCTTACTCTTTCAAATGACTGCTCGACTTGTTGACTTTATTTAGAAGACAATAAATAATGTTTGTTAGTCTCCCCATATTTTTTAGGATCATACTGGTCCCAAAACAAAATATGTAGACAGGCAACACTTGAAAAAAAAAAGATTAAAACCTCATTTGCATGATGTTTTGAAAGCTTTCATTTTTACATTCTTATTTTTATACACCACATATTGATTTATACACTGGATTATTGACATATCTCACTCTCGTATATCTACTGCTGTAAATGTAATTTTAGTTCATGTTTATGCACACCACATATAGATTTTTTGCTGTAGACGGTTGAAGGAGCTGCCAGTTAGCATCCTGTTGAAGGAGCTGCCAGTTCCATCCTGCTGTATCCTGTTGAGGGAGCTGCCAGTTATTATCCTGTTGTATTCTGTTGAAGGAGCTGTCAGTTAGCATCCTGCTGTATCATGTTGAGGGAGCTGCCAGTTTCATCCTGCTGTATCCTGTTGAAGGACCTGCCAGTTATCATCCTGCTGTATCCTGTTGAAGGAGCTGCCAGTTAGCATCCTGTTGAAGGAGCTGCCAGTTCCATCCTGCTGTATCCTGTTGAGGGAGCTGCCAGTTATTATCCTGTTGTATTCTGTTGAAGGAGCTGTCAGTTAGCATCCTGTTGTATTCTGGTTGAGGGAGCTGCCGGTTAGCATCCTGTTGAAGGAGCTGCCAGTTAACATCCTGCTGTATCCTGTTGAAGGAGCTGCCAGTTATCATCCTGTTGAAGGAGCTGCCAGTTCCATCCTGCTGTATCCTGTTGAGGGAGCTGTCAGTTAGCATCCTGCTGTATCCTGTTGAGGGAGCTGCCAGTTACCATCCTGCTGCATCCTGTTGAAGGAGCTGCCAGTTATCATCCTGCTGTATCCTGTTGAGGGAGCTGCCAGTTATCATCCTGCTTTATCCTGTTGAAGGAGCTGCCAGTTACCATCCTGTTGTATTCTGTTGAAGGAGCTGCCAGTTATCATCCTGCTGTATCCTGTTGAGGGAGCTGCCAGTTACCATCCTGCTTTCTCCTGAGATGAAACTGGTCAAATGTTTATCCTGTCTATCCTGTCTATACTGTCTATCCTGGCTGATCCCAGCACTTTCTGGGATGTTTCCCAGTACAGTATAGGACTTCCCTGTAATATGCTGTGACATGGGCTCCCGAGTGGCCCAGCAGTCTAAGGCACTACATCTCAGTGCTAGAGGCGTCACTGCAGACACACTGGTTTGATTCCAGGCTGTATCACAGCCAAGTGTGATTGAGAGTCGCATAGGGCGGCAATTGGCTCAGCGTCGTCCGGGTTTGGCCGGGGTAGGCCGTCATTGTAAATAAGAATTTGTTCTTAATTGACTTGCCTAGTTAAATAAAGGTTCAATTAAATAAATTAAGAATAAAAAAAAAAACATAGCTTAAGTATTGAAATAAGTTGTCTTGTCTATCCTGACTGTACTTTCACTGTACCATGACTATGGTCCGGTACCATGGGTGTATTTTACCGTGTTGAATAACTGGAACAAGTAAATTACTATAGTTTCCCTGTACCGTACTGGATAACTGGAACAAGTAAATTACTGTAGTTTCCCTGTACCGTACTAGATAACTGGAACAAGTAAATTACGGTAGTTTCCCTGTACCGTACTAGATAACTGGAACAAGTAAATTACGGTAGTTTCCCTGTACCGTACTGCATAACTGGAACAAGTAAATTACTGTAGTTTCCCTGTACCGTACTGGATAACTGGAACAAGTAAATTACGGTAGTTTCCCTGTACCGTACTGGATAACTGGAACAAGTATATGACTGTAGTTTCCTAGTTCCAAGCCGGGTACTGGACATATTAAACAAGTGTTGCTCTAAGAAGTGATAGAGATTATCTTGTCGGTCCTGACTGATGATTTCACTGAGGTGATTCTCAGTACATGACTGGCCGTTCCCAGTAGTCTGCCAGGTAACTGTTAACTGGACACTGTAAATCTAGAACTAGTTATAAATCAGAACCTCTGCAGTCAGACAGAGTAGAACACAGGGACAGCAAGAGGAATCAATCAGATAGGGAGGGATAGAGCGATGGAGGGAGGAGAGTGAGAGAGTGATGAAACGGAAGGGGAAGAGAAGAGTAATAAGGCAGGCAGAGATGAATGGATAAATAATATGCCTCTTTTTTTCACACCACTCTCCTCCTTCTCTTCTCTCCTCTACCCCTCTCCTCCATCCCTCTCTCCTCTCCTCCACCCTTCTCCTCCATCACTCTCTCCCATCCTCTTTCTCCTCCATCCCTCTCCCCTTTCTTCTCTTCACACCTCTATCCTCTACTTAACACCCCTTCCCTCCTTAACACCCCTTCTCTCTCTCCTGCTTCGTCTCCTCAGAGAAAGTCATTAGGTATAAGTCATGGAGGGATACTTACCCTCTGTTGGTTACGATGGCCTTCTTCAAGTGAATGTAGCTGGTCGGGAAGATTCCCTGAGAAAAGAAAGACCAGGGACTGTATTAGCTTTGACCAGGGACTGTATTAGCTTTGACCAGGGACTGTATTAGCTTTGACCAGGGACTGTATTAGCTTTGACCAGGGACTGTATTAGTTTTGACCAGCGACTGTATTAGCTTTGACCAGGGACTGTATTAGCTTTGACCAGGGACTGTATTAGCTTTGACCAGGGACTGTATTAGCTTTGACCAGGGACTGTATTAGCTTTGACCAGGGACTGTATTAGCTTTGACCAGGGACTGTATTAGCTTTGACCAGGGACTGTATTAGTTTTGACCAGCAACTGTATTAGCTTTGACCAGGGACTGTATTAGCTTTGACCAGGGACTGTATTATTTTTCACCAGCGACTGTATTAGCTTTGACCAGGGACTGTATTAGCTTTGACCAGGGACTGTATTAGCTTTGACCAGGGACTGTATTAGCTTTGACCAGGGCCTGTATTAGCTTTGACCAGGGACTGTATTAGTTTTGACCAGGGACTGTATTAGTTTTGACCAGCGACTGTATTAGCTTTGACCAGGGACTGTATTACCTTTGACCAGGGACTGTATTAGCTTTGACCAGGGACTGTATTAGCTTTGACCAGCGACTGTATTAGCTTTGACCAGGGACTGTATTACCTTTGACCAGGGACTGTATTAGCTTTGACCAGGGACTGTATTAGCTTTGACCAGGGACTGTATTAGCTTTGACCAGGGACTGTATTAGCTTTGACCAGGGACTGTATTAGCTTTGACCAGCGACTGTATTAGCTTTGACCAGCGACTGTATTAGCTTTGACCAGGGACTGTATTAGCTTTGACCAGGGATTGTATTAGCTTTGACCAGGGACTGTATTAGCTTTGACCAGCGACTGTATTAGCTTTGACCAGCGACTGTATTAGCTTTGACATAGGCTACAGGTTACAGGGTTATAGAGACTACAGGTTACAGAGGCTACAGGTTACAGGGTGACAGAGGCTACAGGTTACAGAGGCTACAGGTTACTGGTTTACATAGGCTACAGATTACAGGGTTATAGAGACTACAGGTTACAGAGGCTACAGATTACAGGGTTATAGAGACTACAGGTTACAGAGGCTACATATTACAGGGTTATAGAGGCTACAGATTACAGGGTTATAGAGACTACAGGTTACAGAGGCTACAGGTTACAGAGCCTACAGGTTACAATGTTACAGAGGCAGACTTCCTACCTTTTCACTATCATACCCATTTATAGAGAGTTATAAATTGGGTGGTTCGATCTCTGAAAGCTGATTGGCTGACAGCTGTGGTTACACGGTTACAGAGGCTACAGGTTACAGGGTTACAGAGGCTACAGGTTACAGGGTTACATAGGCTACAGGTTACAGGGTTACAGAGGCTACAGGTTACATGGTTATAGAGACTACAGGTTACAGAGGCTACAGGTTACAGGGTTACAGAGGCTACAGGTTACATGGTTATAGAGACTACAGGTTACAGAGGCTACAGGTTACAGGGTGACAGAGGCTACAGGTTACAGAGGCTACAGGTTACAGGGTTACAGAGGCTACAGGTTACATGGTTATAGAGACTACAGGTTACAGAGGCTACAGGTTACAGGGTTCTTATTTTACAAAGACGGCCTACCTCTGTAAAACCCTCCCCTAACCCGGACAACGCTGGGCCAATTGTGTGCCGCCCTATGTGCCTCTAGGCTTTAGACCGCTGCGCCACTCGGGAGCCTCCCATGAACTATGTTTCCAAAGTGATGGGTGTTTGAAAATGTTCTTGTTATGACAATTTTCTCAAAATCACCCAACCTTCAAGAAAAAAAATGTAATGAATCAATATTCAGGTGGTTTATGCCTGCTAGTTGAAGATCCTGGACATCACCGTACTCTACGTAGAGAAAATGTGATGTGTTTGTGAGTTGTGAGTCCCCGTACCATCTCTGACTAGCATGTGCACAATACTAAAAATGTCAATAAATAATATTTGATTCCTGGAGCATTTAACATCCAATGCTTATTTGTCTGATGTATTCATAACTGTCCATGAATGGCTGCATTAATACATAGCATCATATCATTACATTTCAAAGACACAAGTAGACATGTCACATTTCAAATATGTGATTACTTGTCCAGTTAAATAAAGTTTAAATAACACATGTAATTAAATGAGACGGTCAGAACTGGGAAGAAAGGTGGAATAATAAAATAAGTGTAGGGAGTTACAGGAGTGTTGTTTCTGACAAGGACACTAATTACCCTCTAGTTTAGCCCATTGTTAAGAATGACAACTGTTCCACTCATCAGACTAAATAGATAATAAAATCTCCTGAAGACGAGAGGACATAAATCTGCCCCTTCACACTAACCAAACTATTTTTAGATGAATTATCCCCGCTCTAGAATCAAACATACACTTTTGGTGTCACACCCTGATCTGTTTCACCTGTCCTTGTGATTGTCTCCACCCCCTCCAGGTGTCACTTGTTTTCCCCAGTGTATTTATCCCTGTGTTTCCTGTCTCTCTGCCAGTTCGTCTTGTATGTTTCCGGTCTCCTGCTTTTTTGCATTCTCCTTTTTCTAGTCCTCCCTGTTTTGACCTTTGCCTGTTTCTGGACTATGTACCTGCCTGCCTGACCATTGTGCCTGCCATGACCACGAGCCTGTCTGCCACTCTGTACCTCCTGGACTCTGATCTGGTTTTGACCTTTTTGCCTGTCCACCACCATTCTCTTGCCTTACCCTATTGGATTAATAAACATTGTAAGACTCCAACAATCTGCCTCCTGTGTCTGCATTTGGGTCTCGCCATGATATTTGGGTTCCTAATCTGTTCGACACAATTGTTTTGATAGTTACAAATCAGGTCACCCTACCAAACTTCCCTGCTACAACATAGATATCAGGTCACCCTACCAAACTTCCCTGCTACAACATAGATATCAGGTCACTCTACCAAACTTCCCTGCTACAACATAGATATCAGGTCACCCTACCAAACTTCCCTACTAAAACATAGATATCAGGTCACCCTACCAAACTTCCCTACTAAAACATAGATATCAGGTCACCCTACCAAACTTCCCTGCTACATCATAGATATCAGGTCACCCTACCAAACTTCCCTGCTACATCATAGATATCAGGTCACCCTACCAAACTTCCCTACTAAAACATAGATATCAGGTCACCCTACCAAACTTCCCTGCTACAACATAGATATCAGGTCACCCTACCAAACTTCCCTACTAAAACATAGATATCAGGTCACCCTACCAAACTTCCCTGCTAAAACATAGATATCAGGTCACCCTATCAAACTTCCCTGCTAAAACATAGATATCAGGTCACCCTACCAAACTTCCCTGCTAAAACATAGATATCAGGTCACTCTACCAAACTTCCCTACTAAAACATAGATATCAGGTCACCCTACCAAACTTCCCTGCTACATCATAGATATCAGGTCACCCTACCAAACTTCCCTACTAAAACATAGATATCAGGTCACCCTACCAAACTTCCCTGCTACAACATAGATATCAGGTCACCCTACCAAACTTCCCTACTACAACATAGATATCAGGTCACCCTACCAAACTTCCCTACTAAAACATAGATATCAGGTCACCCTACCAAACTTCCCTGCTACATCATAGATATCAGGTCACCCTACCAACCTTCCCTACTAAAACATAGATATCAGGTCACCCTACCAAACTTCCCTGCTACAACATAGATATCAGGTCACCCTACCAAACTTCCCTACTACAACATAGATATCAGGTCACCCTACCAAACTTCCCTACTAAAACATAGATATCAGGTCACCCTACCAAACTTCCCTGCTAAAACATAGATATCAGGTCACCCTATCAAACTTCCCTGCTAAAACATAGATATCAGGTCACCCTACCAAACTTCCCTGCTAAAACATAGATATCAGGTCACCCTACCAAACTTCCCTACTAAAACATAGATATCAGGTCACCCTACCAAACTTCCCTACTAAAACATAGATATCAGGTCACCCTACCAAACTTCCCTACTACAACATAGATATAAGGTCACCCTACCAAACTTCCCTACTAAAACATAGATATCAGGTCACCCTACCAAACTTCCCTACTAAAACATAGATATCAGGTCACCCTACCAAACTTCCCTACTAAAACATAGATATCAGGTCACCCTACCAAACTTCCCTACTACAACATAGATATAAGGTCACCCTACCAAACTTCCCTACTAAAACATAGATATCAGGTCACCCTACCAAACTTCCCTACTAAAACATAGATATAAGGTCACCCTACCAAACTTCCCTACTAAAACATAGATATCAGGTCACCCTACCAAACTTCCCTGCTAAAACATAGATATCAGGTCACCCTATCAAACTTCCCTGCTAAAACATAGATATCAGGTCACCCTACCAAACTTCCCTACTACAACATAGATATCAGGTCACCCTATCAAACTTCCCTACTAAAACATAAATATCAGGTCACCCTACCAAACTTCCCTACTAAAACATAGATATCAGGTCACCCTACCAAACTTCCCTGCTAAAACATAGATATAAGGTCACCCTACCAAACTTCCCTACTATAACATAGATATCAGGTCACCCTACCAAACTAAAACTAAAACCTCTTGATGCCGTTTCGTTGTCACAGCCTAAATACCAATCACCAAATGAGGGGACCAGGCTAACGCAATTGTGGATTAAATGGACTTTAGTACATGCTGTCAAAAGGCTGTATTCTGCAATGGGGACGGGAATAGGAACAAGCTAATGTGTTGACAACATTTCACAAGAGAAAAGCACTACCGTGATGCTATTTTTAACATTTTATACAATCACTGGAGAACAGTCTCTGTCTGCATTCAGCTCCAGTCTAATCTTGAGGGGCGTTTCTTTAAAACATGCATCCAATCCCCTTGATCCCTTACATAGCTAGACCAATCATATGCTTCAATGTGCCGCAGTTCACAGTGCTGTGGCGAGACAGGACAATGACAGAGGTTCCACTCGTGATGTTACATTGCAGGTGCAGACGGTCCGATTTCAAAACGTTTTGGAACCACAGTTGATACGTTAACACGCTGACTATCCAATGGACTAATTAGAAAAATAAAATCTGTACTTTTCAATGGGTGAGCTATAAGAGGTGTGGCGTAAGAGCGTGAGAAGAAGAGGGTCAAATGTTCTCATGGGCTATGTGAAATAAGAGACAGTAGGATGTTGGAATATGCTGCGTCTGCAGAATGTGAATGATTCATTCAGGGGATGTAGAGAGACTGCTCTCTCTCTCACACACACACACACACACACACACACACACACACACACACACACACACACACACACACACACACACACACACACACACACACACACACACACACACACACACAACATACAGACAGACACACACCATCTTGTCTGACCTCCTTTCAGCCATGCTGCATCCAGGAAGTGAAGCATTATGTAGTAACAGTGCATGTTGGGAAATCACTAGCCATCTGGATCTGTGCCCTCCGGCAATGCAGATCTGCCTCTGTGTGTGTGTGTGTGTTGTGTGTGTGTGTGTGTGTGTGTGTGTGTGTGTGTGTGTGTGTGTGTGTGTGTGTGTGTGTGTGTGTGTGTGTGTGTGTGTGTGTGTGTGTGTGTGTGTGTGTGTGTGTGTGTGTGTGTGTGTGTGTGTGTATGTACCCTCCCTCTGTTATATCACCAGTGTCATATCACTGCTTCTTGAAAGTTTGAAGCTGAGAATCATAATGTCACGGTATTATAGGCGCTCAGATGATATTACGATCTAGATAAATAGATACGAGCCCTAAAATATAGACCATACTTCTAGTGATGATAGGATGCGCCTATCAACAAACATAAATTGTAGGACATGCAATATTGGAAATGGTCAATACCTTCAGCTACAATACTTATCCACATTCATTGTCCAGGAAAGAGCATTGATCAAGTAGGGAAAAGGAAACAGCTGCATAAAGACAAACCAGGAGAGAGAGACAGAGAGAGAGAGAGACAGAGAGAGAGAGACAGAGAGAGAGACAGAGAGAGAGAGACAGAGAGAGAGAGAGAGAGAGAGAGAGAGAGAGAGAGAGAGAGAGACAGAGAGAGAGAGAGAGGGAGAGAGAGAGACAGAGAGAGAGAGAGAGACAGAGAGAGAGAGAGAGAGAGAGAGAGAGAGACAGAGAGAGAGACAGAGAGAGACAGAGAGAGAGAGAGGGAGAGAGAGAGAGAGGGAGACACAGAGAGAGAGAGGCAACAGCTCCTGTGTGACCTGTTGCCACAAGAAAAGGGACACCAGTGAAGGACAAACACCACTGTAAATACAACTCATATTTATTTATATTTATTTTCCCTTTAACTATTTGCACATCCTTACAACATTGTATATATACATAATATGACATTTGAAATGTCTTTATTCTTTTGGAATTTCTGTGAGGGTAATGTTTACTGTTCATTTTTATTGTTTATTTCACTTTTGTTTATTATCTACTTCACTTGCTTTGGCAATGTTAACATATGTTTCCCATGTCAATAAAGCCCCATGAATTGAATTGAGAAAGCTTCTTCTACTTTCCCCAATGCACAAGTGTTTATCTCCTCCCTGCTACCATGAAAAGAATCCCACCCTGCTACCTGCGGGTAAAACAAGTATTTCTGTAACGATGTGCGCTGAGACTCGGGAAGCAAGTTCAGCTAGTGAATGTTTTAATAAATAAATCAAACAAACACATAACACAAACCACTCACAGACAAAAAAAAACAGAAACAATGACACCTGAGGAAGGAACCAAAGGGAGTGACACATATAGGGCAGGTAATCAAGGAGATGATGGAGTCCAGGTGAGTGTCATAATGCACTGATGCGCGTTAACGATGGTGACAGGTGTGCGCCATAACGAGCAGCCTGGTGACCCAGAGGCCTGAGAGCGAGCACACGTGCCTCAAAACCAACTGTTTAACTGGCCCACCACTCCACCCTGGACCTGAACAGCCTTACGACCAAAATTATGTGGATAATTTTGAAGCAACATCTCAAGACGTCAGCCAGGAAGTTAAAGCTTGGTCGCAAATGGGTCTTCCAAATGGACAATGACCCCAAGCATGCTTCCAAAGTTGTGGCAAAATGGCTTAAGGACAACAAAGTCAAGGTATTGGAGTGGCCATCACAAAGCTCTGACCTCAATCCCACAGAAAATTTGTGGGCAGAACTGAAAAAGCGTGTGCGAGCAAGGAGGCCGACAAACCTGACTCAGTTACACCAGCTCTGTCAGGAGGAATGGGCCAAAATTCACCCAACTTATTGTGGGAAGCTTGTGGAAGGCTACCCAAAATGTTTGACCCAAGTTAAACAATTTTAAGGCAATGCTACCAAGTACTAATTGAGTGAATGTAAACTTCTGCCCCACTGGGAATGCGATGAAAGAAATAAAAGCTGAAATAAATCATTCTCTCTCTACTATTATTCTGACATTTCACATTCTTAAAATAAAGTGATGATCCTAACTGACCTGATTTTTATTAGGATTAAATGTCAGGAATTGTGAAAAACTGAGTTTAAATGTATTTGGCTAATGTGTACGTAAACTTCCGACTTCAACTGTACATAAATACAAATCTTAGAATCAACTAAGGGTCCTGTCTCCAGACTGCAATAAGGGTCCTGTCTCCAGACTGCAATAAGGGTCCTGTCTCCAGACTGCAATAAGGGTCCTGTATCCAGACTGCAATAAGGGTCCTGTCTCCAGACTGCAATAAGGGTCCTGTATCCAGACTGCAATAAGGGTCCTGTATCCAGACTGCAATAAGGGTCCTGTCTCCAGACTACAATAAGGGTCCTGTATCCAGACTGCAATAAGGGTCCTGTCTCCAGACTGCAATAAGGGTCCTGTATCCAGACTGCAATAAGGGTCCTGTCTCCAGACTGCAATAAGGGTCCTGTATCCAGACTGCAATAAGGGTCCTGTCTCCAGACTGCAATAAGGGTCCTGTATCCAGACTACAATAAGGGTCCTGTCTCCAGACTGCAATAACGGTCCTGTATCCAGACTGCAATAAGGGTCCTGTCTCCAGACTGCAATAAGGGTCCTGTATCCAGACTACAATAAGGGTCCTGTATCCAGACTGCAATAAGGGTCCTGTCTCCAGACTGCAATAAGGGTCCTGTCTCCAGACTGCAATAAGGGTCCTGTATCCAGACTACAATAAGGGTCCTGTATCCAGACTGCAATAAGGGTCCTGTATCCAGACTACAATAAGGGTCCTGTATCCAGACTGCAATAAGGGTCCTGTATCCAGACTGCAATAAGGGTCCTGTATCCAGACTACAATAAGGGTCCTGTATCCAGACTGCAATAAGGGTCCTGTATCCAGACTGCAATAAGGGTCCTGTATCCAGACTGCAATAAGGGTCCTGTATCCAGACTGCAATAAGGGTCCTGTATCCAGACTGCAATAAGGGTCCTGTCTCCAGACTACAATAAGGGTCCTGTCTCCAGACTGCAATAAGGGTCCTGTATCCAGACTGCAATAAGGGTCCTGTCTCCAGACTGCAATAAGGGTCCTGTATCCAGACTACAATAAGGGTCCTGTCTCGAGACTGAAAGCTTGCAGAGTCATGACGTGACAATATGACACTCAACACAGTCATTTCAGATGGTGACAAGTTAAGAGTGATGATACACTGTCATTTCAGGTTAAAGTCACAGTAACAACTGTCACCATTTCAGATAGACACGTTCAGAGTTTGTCATTTGCTAGTCATCATAAATGTCTATACCTCCTAGTGATATCCATCTATCTCACATTAATAATGACAGATTCACAGAGAGACGCAAATACAGACAGACAGACAGACAGACAGACAGACAGACAGACAGACAGACAGACAGACAGACAGACAGACAGACAGACAGACAGACAGACAGACAGACAGACAGACAGACAGACAGACAGACAGACAGACAGACAGACAGACAGAGAGACAGAGAGACAGACAGACAGACAGACAGACAGACAGACTGTGCTATTCATTTTTAGGTGGACAAGTTAAGAGCTTGTCGTTACTCAACGTAAAACATCTAGCTGTTCTGAGATACGGAAAAGATGATTTGATATTATAATACGAGACTTGCACTACATAAATCTAGACAGACAGACAGCCAGGCAGAAGGACAGACAGGCAAACAGACAGACAGACCCTGGAGAGACAGACTGCCTACTGCCACTCTGAAAGTTCTAGGCTGCATCTTGAATGGAACTCTATTCCCTATATAGTGAACACATTTTAGTAGTTATAGAAGTGCAGTATTTATAGTATTGACATAGGGAATAATGTAGTGTGCCATTTGAGACAAGTCCCTATGTGACATATTTCCCTGAGGTAAGCCCTGAAAGGAGTCCATGGGTACTAAACAGCAGAGGCTGCTGGCAATAGTAAATATGTAGACTGGATGAAAATGAGAAGAGTCTGGGATGGAGGGAGGAGAGGAGAGGAAGTTAGGGAGGGAAGGAGGAGAAGAGAGGGAAGTAGGGAGAGAGGGAACAGGGTAGGGAGGAA